>NC_064457.1:1337172-1434962 GCF_023343835.1 Lagopus muta | reverse complement strand
GGAGCCCCTCATCTTGGGGACAAAGCTGACAGAAGGGTTGAATGGAGGTGGCAAAGTGATGGCTTGGTCCTTGGTAGACATCAGAGAATCCCCTCCTTGGCTGTCACTGCTGTGCTGCCCACATTGGAGCCAGAACCCTATGGCCCCCATCCCCCCTTTGATCCCAGATGGTCCCCCAATAGCCCCCAGTGGCCTCAATTGTCCCTATGGCCCCAGTGCCCCCATGGTCCCCCATGGCCCCAATGATCCCAATAGCCCCAAGTGCCCCTATGGTCCCCAAAGGTTCCTAATGGTCCCAATGGTCCCCAATGGCTACGGGACCCAGGTGCCACAGCCCCGGCAGGAGGGGATTGGAAACCAAAGCAGTGAGGGCTGCTGCTTTTTTCCCCTTAGCAATAGAAACATTGAGCAAAAAAAAACAAACAAAAAACCAACCCGAAAGCCTGCTGGAAAAAGAAACCTTTCAGGCAGCCCAAAATAAGAGGGGGTTTTTGATGGGAAAATAAAGTTGTTTCATAGGAAACACAGAGCTGTGACCCACCGTGGGTGAGGGGGGGAGGTGGCACGGGGTGGGGGGCACAGGGCACAGGGCTGTGTGTACCTGTGGGGCGTCCCGATGGGGATGGAGCAATGCTGGGGGGGGGTGTGATGGTGGGGAGGGGGGGGAACATCTGGGACTGAAGGGCACCGCTGGGAAAAGGGACCCCATGGTGGATCTGTGCCCAAATCAGGTGGGGAAATTGAGGCGTGGGATGGGGGGGGGGGGTGAAGGAGGGTCTCGCTGGGGGTCTCACACACCGCGCTCCGGGTGTTCGGAGCTGTTGGGGGCTCGGCATGGGGTGCAGCATCACCATGGGGCGGGGGGTCCCCAACCTCCCCCCCTCTCCCCCCCCCCCGGGCTCAAAGCTGAGTCCAGCGGCCGCCCCCGGGGGACGCGGCCATGGGATGAGTAACGGCGATGGCACCGCTGGGGATTTATCACGTGATTTCACAAAAAGAGAGACCGGGGGGAGGGGGGGAGGGGGGGGGGCGGGGGGAGGGGGGGGGGGTGGAGGGCATCCCCTGTGCTCCCAGATTCCCCCCCCCCCCATCCGCCCCAGCATCGAGAAGCAGGGATGGAGCTTTGGGCACCCAAACGCGCCCCCTGTGCGAGGATCAGCCCCCAGCCCTTCCAGCTTTCATCTTTCCTTTGGGGACACCCCCCCCCCCCTTTTCCCCGCATCCCATCCCTGCTCCCTGAACCCCGGATCCCCGGTGCTCTGCCCCACAAAACTCCCCCCCCCCTTCTCCTTCCCCGCACCCCCAAAGCTGCAGCAGCAGCAGCAGCAGCAGAGATCGGCGGCGATAACACGGCGCAGCTGCCGCGCTCTCACAGCCGTATCTGCTTCACACCATCGCCGCGGCTCCGGGCGCAGCTCCGGGCGGTGGGGAGCAGAGCCGGTTCTCCCCCCCCCTTTGTCCCCCCCCTCCCCCGCTGTACGCTGCACCTCCCGGGGAGGGGATGCAGAACTCATCACGGAGATGCGTTCTGCTGCTGGGCACGGTTTGCACCCCCCCCCCCCCCAAAAAAAAAAGGCAAATTTGGGGCGGTTTGGCTCTGTTTGCACACCTCTGCGGGGCACCAAGTCGGCTGGACCCCCCCTGCCCTCCCCCCCCACCCCCAGGGATCTCCCATAGCCTTTGTGCACACAGGGTTACTGCAGGCCCTACAAAAGCACACAGAGGGAGAAGCGCCCGGTGCTGGCGATGCCAAGGAGGTGCGAACCCATCCGTCACCCCAATGCTGTGCTGTGGGGATCCCCCCCCCCCGGTGCCCCCACCCCACACACCTCACCTCACCGCTTCCTCTGCGCTCTGCCCCCCACACACAGAGCTCTCCCAATGGCTGCAGGCAGTTTCCTCAGCCCTCTGCCCATCCCACACCACAGGAATGGGGCAGAGCTGACTGTGGGTCCTGCCGGGTGCCCCCCCACCCCCAACAAAGCCTCAGTGATGCTCAGCACAGTGAGCAGCTCACGGCAGAGGCCTCACAACACACTCATAGCTCTCCGATTTGGGACAAGCCCCCCCATGGCCCCACTCCCTGCATTGGGACCCTCCGAAAGGCAGCGACCCGACGTTGCTTGGCCCTACAGTGCTGGGGCTTGGCTGTGCCACCACCCCGGGGCTGGCGGTGGCGGTTTGGGGTTTCTTTGTCCATTGTCCTATTTCTTCTCGCCCGCCCCAGCACTTAAACCCTGAAACATCAACCGCCGCGCTGGGAACGGGGCCGCGTTTGTAGGTGACACAGAACCGGGCACCCCCAAACCCGTTCACCCCCAGCTGAGCCCCTCGGGGACACTTCACCCATCCCCCTTTCCAACGTGGGGACGAGAAGAGAAGGGGGACAGCAGTGGCACCGGGGCAGTGTGTGGGTTTTATTGGGGGTCGGTGCCCTCCGGGTGCCCCGGGGGTGGTGCGTGCGGCACAGGGGGACATGCAGCATGGGGCAGAGGAAGGGGGGGGGGGGGGGGGGAACGGTGCCATGTGCCCCCTCCCGGCATCGGGGGCCACACAGAGGAGTTGAGGTAGATCGAACGTGGGGGTGTGGGGCAGGGGCCGGGGGGTGGGGGGTGGGGGGTGGGGAAGGGGGGCCGATGGCTGCGGGGCTCGGTGCAGCGGTGCGGGACGGCCATGCTGCGCCGCGGCCATACGGGTTTTGTTTCTCAGCAGCATCGTTGTGGGGGAGAAGGAGAAGTGGAGGGTAAGAGGGGGGGGGTGGGGGATGCTTTTCATGTAAAAGAATCAGAAAGGTGCTTGAACCGGTGGGAAGAGGTGGGGGAGAACAAGCAGCCCCCCCCCCCCCCCCCCCAACCCTGAACCAACTCTGACCCCAGGAGCCCAGGGAGGGCAGCCCTCTCCTCACTGCTGTCTGGGGGCCGGATCCAGGACCCGGTCCCTCAAATCCTCCCTGAGATCAAGCAGAGAAACCCAACAGTGTGTGTGTGTGTGTGAGGGGGGGTCCCCGGCCCCAACCCTGAGCATCCCGGGGTGAAGCATCCAACTGTGCCTGGGATGCAGAGAGGGGGCGAGCGGGGAAACCCACCTAAACACCAGGGGGGGCACACGGCTCCCCTGGGCTCGGTCCTTCCACAGCTGCTGCACACCTGGAGGTAATTCGGAGCCGTGCTGCTCCGCCAGTTCTCATGCAGCATCCAAAGAGGGGAGGGGGCAGCCCGCGGGTGGGGGGCAGCCTCAGATCTTGCTGTTCTCCAGGTGCGAATCGATGTGCTTTATCAAAGCATCGTCCGGGTAACCGATGGGGAAAGCCAGCTGGCACAGCGGCAGCTCCGGATCTCCGAGTCCACCGTCTCCAGCAGCAGCTGTGGGCAAAGGGGCTGCTCTGAGCCCAACCACCCCTACAGGGGCCGAGCCTCCATCCCCATCACCCCCATCCCCATCACCCCCCCATCCCCATCATCCCCCCATCCTCATCATCCCCCATCCCAATCACCCCCCATCCCCATCATCCCCCATCCCCCATCATCCCCCCATCCCAATCACCCCCCCATCCCAATCATCCCCCGTCCCCATCACCCCCCATCCCCATCACCCCCATCCCCATCACCCCCCCGTCCCCATCACCCCATCCCCATCACCCCCCATCCCCATCACCCCCCCATCCCCATCATCCCCCATCCCAATCATCCCCCATCCCAATCACCCCCCCATCCCCATTACCCCCATCCCAATCATCCCCCATCCCAATCACCCCCCCATCCCCATCACCCCCATCCCAATCACCCCCCATCCCAATCATCCCCCATCCCCATCACCCCCCATCCCCATCACCCCCCATCCCCATCATCCCCATCCCCATCACCCCCCATCCCCATCACCCCCATCCCCATCACCCCCCCATCCCCATCACCCCCCTTCCCCATCATCCCTCGTCCCCATCACCCCCCGCTCCCCCCTCCCTCGCATGGCACAGGTTGGGGACCCACGGGACAAACCCAAGGCATGCTGCAGGTTTGGGGGTCTCTAACCCCCCACCCCCCACCCCCCCCCAGCCATCGCACAGCGCCCCGGGGGTGGGCGGGGGTCCCGCTTACATTGATAGAGGGCCAGGACTGGGCGTGCTCAGCTCTGGCATAGGCAGCAGCCGTCCCGGTCAGGGATGGGGAATCCGGCACAGAAGGAGGCACAGCGCACGGCCCCGGCCTCGGGGCTGGGGGGGTCCGGGGTCCGCCCAGTCCCTCCTCATCTGATGACTGCTTCTCAAAGCGCAGGTGCTCCTCGAAGGGCTCCCGGGCGCTCAGCGGCGCCCCCGCCCCCCCCAGGTACACCTCACCGTAGGGCCGGTGCTTGGGAGCGTGGAAGCTTCGGGCTGCAGCCAGAGCGCGCGGCTCTGCTGATACGGGGCCACGTTGGTCACCTCCGAGTAGCTGCGACGGCCCTGGAAGCCGGCCTTGATGTGGCGGCTGGAGGGTTTGGCGTAGCCCAGCTCCATCCTCTCGCCGGGCAGGCGTGTGCGGAGACGCCGACGCCGGGGATGGGCACGGAGGTGGGGCCGGGGGAGCGGCGCTGCGGGGCGGGCGAGGGGCTGGAGGGGGGGCACGGGGCGAACGGCGCTGCTGGGCCGGAGACTGGCAGGGTCCCGGGGCGGATGTGAACGGCGCTGCTGGGCTGGAGATTGGCACTGAGGGGCCGGTGAGCGCCGTTGCAGCGCCGGGGATTGGCACTGAGGGGCCCGGGAGGGCGGCCGGGGAGCGGGCGAGGGGCACTGCGGGGCGGGGCGAGCGGCGCTGCTGGGCTGGGGAATGGCACTGAGACAGAGGAGAATGGCGCTGACCTGCGGGGAGAAGGAGGGAGGGGGGCACAGGAAATCCCCCCGTCAGGTGGGCAGCGTATCGTCCTGTGCGTGTTGGGAGGCACGGGGGGGGGAGCTGGTGGTTATGGGATGGAGCGATGGCCGCAGGACGGACGCCCTGGCTGGCAGTCCCCAGGGAGCGGGGGCTCGCAGCAGGGATGCTGACAGGATGGACGCTCCCAGGACGGATGCTCACGGGACGGAATGAAGCTCCTGCACCAACCCCAGGGGGAAGGCAGCCAGCGCCCTCTGTTCCTTACAGCCCCATCAGCCCAGGCTGCCCCCCTCCTTACCACCGTTGAGGCCTCTCTCTCCTGCAGCAGCGCACGCAGGATCTGGCTCTGCAGGGAGCTGAGGTTGCGCAGGCGGCACAGCTCCTCCGTCAGCTCCGTGTAGGCCAGCGCCAGGTTCACCCCTGTGTCAAGGGACAGAGTTGTCACACAGGACAATGCACGGCCCCTGCTGGCACCACCACCAAAACTCCCCCCAAACTTGGACTTTTGCACTCCAAAAGGGAAAAGTTGTGGCCCACGCGTTGCTGCCCCAGGCGCCGGGAGAAGCAGCAGCACGGATGCGGCGCTTCCCAAAGGCCCTGCCAAAGTCATCAGATCTTCCTCAAGTTGGGTGTCGCTGTTAAAAAACAGATTCTCTGTGGTGATGTGAAGGGAGAACCCATCTCCTGTGGTACCCGCGGGGCTGTCAGGCTCGGTGAGCCCAGCAAGGTGACGTGAGCTGCTGTGACACCGCGGGGACCGGGAGCTGCTGTGCCTAACTGCAGCCGACAGGGCTGCCCTGTGCTGCTGGACTGTGAGGTTGTGTGGGGGAAAGAGAGAAGGGGAAAAGAAGGGGGAATGGAAAGGGAAGAAGAAGGGAAAGAAGGGGAGAGGAAGGGGAGAGGAAAGGAAGTGAATTGGAAGGGGGAGAGGAGAGGAAGGGAGAGGAGAGGAGAGGAGAGGAGAGGAGAGGAGAGGAGAGGAGAGGAGAGGAGAGGAGAGGAGAGGAGAGGAGAGGAGAGGAGAGGAGAGGAGAGGAGAGGAGAGGAGAGGAGAGGAGAGGAGAGGAGAGGAGAGGCGAGGAGAGGAGAGGAGAGGAGAGAAGGAGAAGGAGAAGGAGAAGGAGAAGGAGAAGCGGAGAAGGAGAAGGAGAAGGAGAAGGAGACGGAGAAGGAGAAGGAGAAGGAGAAGGAGAAGCGAGAAGGAGAAGGAGAAGGACAGGAAGAGCTCCCCAGCTGCCCCCACTGGGTCCCCATGTCACTCACCGTCCCCAGCTGCCCCATGGCTGTGCTGGGTGTCACCGAGGGGACCACGCAGGACATTTCCCACCCCCACACTTCATTCAGCACCACCAGCTGTGAGCCCCACATCCCCCCACACCCCATGGGCATCATGTGCTCCCCAAGGAGCACAGCTCCATCCTCCCCAGCGTCAGCCCGTGCCTCAGTTTCCCCCCCCCATAACACACTGAGATCCATCGGTGCCAGCACCACAAGCTGCAACCCACAGAGCCCCCACACTGCCACCGCACCCCACAGCGGGGTTGAGGGGGGAAGGGGGGGAGGAGGGGGGGGGGGGCAGCTGAAGCCCCAGTGCCAGATTTTGGCCGAGCGGAGCACCCCGGGGCCACCCCAGAGCCTCTGCAGCACAGGGAGGAAGCGTGAAAACCACAACGTTGGGGTGGAGGAGCACAAAGAGCGGGGCTGGGGGGGGGTGGGGGGGTGAGGAGCAGCCCCCCAGCCCCCACACCAACCCCACAGCAGGCGATGCGATGGGGTGGAGGCAGCGGGCGGCACAGTGGGTCCTTCCAGGAGCCAGGAGTTTTTTTGGACAGGGTTGGTGTAAAGCTTCACCTCCCCCCCCCCCCCCCCCCCCCCCCAAAAAAAAAATCGCTGTTTCAGGATAAAAAGTGGCATTTGATACGTAACTGCAGATAAGACGTGAGAACAAAACAGCTGCTGAAAACTCAGCCGCCCACAGCCCCCGAAAGTGTCGGGGAGCATCGCTGCTGTCGCAGGATCCTGTGGGGCTCCTGGCTGCACCAAAGTGCCCCCTTTACCCCCCCCCCCCCTCCCCCCCCCCCCCAGGTCACCTTTGGGTCTCTTGTGAGCCCAGAGCGATGGCACAGCTTGGGGGGGGCTGGGGACAGCAGTGGGAGCACAGCTGGATGCCGTGGGGTGGCTGGGAGGGTAGGGATAAGATGCACCCACTGCTCCCCCCTCGGTGTAAGTGCCCAATTTATGGGGGGAGGCACGGCTTGTTCAGAACAAAACCAGCACCCTTCCAGCAGCTTCTCCCCTTGGTTCACCTCCAGAGGAAGCTCTGGGGGTCCTGTGATGCACAGCCCAAGGCCCCCCCAGCCCTAAAAAGGAACAGGGGGCTACAGAGGGAGCTGCCGTGTCGCTTCCCCCCCACGGTGCCATTGACACACGAGATGTCAACCACACTGCATCGTGCCCCAACCAGCATCAGTGCCCAGCAGTGGGGGCTCCTCCCTGCAGCCCCCCTGCCCTCCAGTGCTGCAGCAGGAGTGGGGTACAGCCCCCTGCCTGAGCAACAAGCTTGCAGGGGAGGCTGTCCTCAATGTGGGACCTGTGGCTGCATGGGGGGCGGGGGGGGGGGAAAGTGACCCCGCACCCCGGAAAACAAGAGCCAGTCCTTAAATGAAAGCATAAACCACAGCTTATCTGCTATCTGCGTGTGGGCAGAGGGTGGGCAGGGGGAGAGCATGCAAAGGGCTGAAGGGGGAGAGGGGGGGGGGCAGCCAGGCATGGGACTTCTGCCTCCCAACCCCCTCCAGCACTCCAAGCTGCTCCTTGGGCTTCACCTTCCTGCATCACCCCAATGCCTACCAGGCTGGGGGTTTGCTCCCCTGTGCCGTGTGCAGGGGGTGACGTGGGGTGGCACAGCAAAACAGAGGGGCTGGGGGTGTCCTTGAGGTGCCACCGTGACCCTGTGCACCAAGGGAACCACGGGCTGGATTCCTTGAGATGCACCACAAGCCATAAAATCCCATTACAAGCCATAAAATCCCATTACAAGCCACAAAATCCTACCAAAAAGTGGCACGGGGAGGGCAGGACACAGCCATGGTTTGCAGCATTGCCACTGTTGGAGATCTCAACCAGGACGGAGCCTGCAACAACCCTTCCTCTCCCCCCGGTGCTGCTCTATGCATTGGGATCCTGCAGCCCCAACTGAGGAAGAACCCTTTGGTTTGGTTTGGTTGGGAACAGCCAACGAGGGGCAAAACATGAGGGAGAAAAGGAAAAAGCCACCAGTGCTCCCATGCACAGCAGCGCAGGCGCGGGGCTTCGCGGTGCCGCGCTGGGAGTTGGCACAAAAAGGCTTTCAGCCCCAAAAAGGAGCAGGTGGGGCAGCGGCCGTCGCCCCCACAACAAAAGGCAGCGCTGCCATAGGGGGGGGGTGTGAGTCAAACCCCAACCCTGCTGCCCTTGCGGCTGCACTACAGAGGCAGGGTGACTCATCTGGAGAAAGAAAGAAAGAGAAGTCACCCGGAGATGGAAGGCGCACAGCGCCGAAAAGTGGAAAGGGGGCAGTTACCAAAAAGGGCCTTATTTACAAGAAAAGCCCCCGGGGAGGACAAAGCACAGCGCTGGGGAAGGGGATCTGCCCTGGGAAAGGGGGTTGGTGTGGGGTGTGGGCTGGTGGTGCCTCGGTTTCCCCATCCTGAGCAGAGAAGGGCGGATAAATGGAGCGTGGAGCTGTTGGAGGGGGGCTGTGTGTGGGGGGGTCCGCAGGCAGAGCGGGGCTGAGCTCTGCAAACCTGAAGTGAATGAACGGGGAAGGCCTGGGGGTGCTCAGGGATGGAGGGGTGGAATTCAGTGCGGATCCGAGAGCAGAAACAGCAAAAGCATCCGTCGGGGCGAGAAAAAGGAAGGGGGGGGGGGGAAACACGGCGCCTTCCAGCCCGCGCCCTGAACGTCAGCTCCGATCTGTCCCACAGCTCCGCGCTGCCCCACGCGCCCAGGGAGATGCGATGTGAGGTGCGGCCGAATCCGTCACAGCCCGGGGGGGGAACGGGAGCAAAGCCTTCCAACCCCCCCCGCGTCCCCGCGCCCCGGGACGGCACAGCGAGAGCGCAGCCGGGGCCGCCACGCGTTGGGCGCCGATGGGGCTCGGCGCGGAGCGGTGCTGCGTGGCAACGGCGCCCTCTGCGGGCAGTGGCGGCTCCCCGCACGGGCGCAGAGCCCCGAAAGAGGAGGGGGGAAAAGGGAGGAGGGACGGCGCCCCCAGCCCTGCCCGTAAGGAGGTGATGGGGGCAGAGGGTGTCCGCGTGGAGCGGTGCCGCACAGGGCATCTCATGAGCCCCCAGCCCATCCATCCCATCCACCGCATCTCACGTCATTGCATTGCAACTCATCCCAGACATTGCATCCCATTGCATCACAGCTCTTCCCATCCCCTCTGTCCCATCCCACTGCATCCCATTCCGTCGCATGGCATCCCACCCTATCCACCCCATTACATCCCATCACCGTGCCCCATCTCATCCCATCCCACCCCATCTATCCCATCACAGCGCAACCCATCATCCCCATCCCATCCCATCCCATCCCATCCCATCCCATCCCATCCCATCCCATCCCATCTCCATCCCATCCCCATCCCATCCCATCCCATCCCATCCATCCCATCCCATCCATCCCATCCCATCCCATCCCATCCCATCCCCTCACCCCATCATATTCCATCCCACCCCAGCACCCTGCAGACACTTACTGGTCATCTCCCATTTTCTTCACCCAGGCCATGTCCCGCTCTGACTGCTCCTGGGGATGGGACAGGATGCACCATGAGCTCCCACTCCCCCCCTGACCCCCCATGGGGCTGCAGCCCACCACTCCCTACCTGCTGCCCGGCTGTCCTGCAGGTGCTTCAGCTCCAGCTGCAGCCGCTCACACTCAGCCTTCAGGTGCTCCTCGCGGTGCTGCGCACGCTGCGCCTCCTGCCGCGCTGCCTCCAGCTCAGCCTCCAGCCCACGGCTCGGCCACCCCCCCTGGGCGCTCCAGCACTGCAGGCACGGAGCATTTCTCAGCCCCAAAGGCACAGAATGATGCTGGGGGAAGTGGGGATGGGGGGCAGCTCACCGTGGCTGAGGCCAGGGTTGGAGTGCAGGGAGAGAAAAGGCACCTCCTGGCCAGGCAGCGGGCCACCCCCAGGGAAAGGGCTGCTCTCGCGCTGCCGCAGCTGCTGCTCCAGGCTCCGGATGCGGCTCAGGTGCGTCTCCACCAGCGCCCGCTGCCGGGGGGGGGGGACATAAGGGTGAGCCCCCATCCGCCCCCTGCCTCATCCTGACCCCCATCAGCTGGAGGTGGGATGCTGTCCCCGGGGCAGGGCAGCACTGTGGGGTTTGCAGAGCATTGCTTGCCCTGCACCGAACCCAAGCGCAGGGTGCGACAGCGGGGAGCTGGGAGGACCGCTGGGCACAGCAGGGATAAAAACCCCAACACAGCCCCAGAACCACGTGGAAACCACATCAGCCCCCAGCCCTGTGTCACTGCAGCCCCTTCCCAAGCCACAGCAGTGTCACCAATGACCACCGCAGCTCGCTGGGACAGGAGTGGATTTGTCAGCTGGGGAAGGGGACCCTGAAGCTCCATCATGCCATCCCCACAGTACCAACCTCACAGTGCCATCCCACAATGCCATCCCCACGGTGCCATCTCCACAATGCCATCCCCACAATGCCATCCCCACGGTGCCATCCCCACAGTGCCATCCCCCACAATGCCATCCCCACAATGCCATCCCCACAATGCCATCTCCACAATGCCATCCCCACAGTGCCATCCCCACAATGCCATCCCCACAGTGCCATCCCACAATGCCTCCCCCAATGCCATCCCCACAATGCCATCCCCACAGTGCCATCCCCATGGTGCCCCACCATCTCGCCCAGCTCTGACTCCAGGTCTGCCTTCTCCACACACAGCTTCTCATAGGCCTGGATCATCTCATCCAGCTGCTCCTCGCGCTCCTGCTCTTCTCCAGCTGCAGGACAGGGCGGGGGGCTCAGCACCCATCCGAGGAACCTCCAAAGCTCCCAGTACCCCCCCCTCCACCCCCCCCCCCCATGCACCTCATGCTGGAACTGGTTGAGCTGCTGCTGCAGCGATGCCTTCTCACTCTTGAGCAGCGACGTCTCCTTGGCTCATAGATGGAGAAGATGTGCTCCTCTCCGAACTCGCCGAGCAGCGGGCACTGCACAGAGCGTCAGCGGGACCCCAGCCCCAAGACCCCCCCCCCAGCCTCACCCCGAAGCTCTCACCTTG
Source organism: Lagopus muta (assembly GCF_023343835.1). Taxonomy (NCBI): domain Eukaryota; kingdom Metazoa; phylum Chordata; class Aves; order Galliformes; family Phasianidae; genus Lagopus; species Lagopus muta. The sequence goes on along the minus strand of NC_064457.1, from coordinate 1,423,821 downwards.
ACCTCATACATCTTCAGGCGCCGTTTGAGGGTGGAATTCTCCCTCTCCAGCCCACTCAGGCGGTTCTTGATGTCATCGTATGCAGTGATGAGGGCAAAATGGGACGCGGAGCACATCTCCCCCGACAGGTCGGTGTTGGGGCTGTCCAGCCAGTCTTCATCCGGCCCCAAAGCCTCTGGTGTCAGGATGCTGATGTCGTCCTCGAACATGGAGTCCATGGCACAGTGTGAGTTCTGCCTGGGGGACCAGTGAGATGGGGGGGGGGAAGCAGCCCCACGGCCCTCCCAGGGCCACCGAGCAGCAAGGAGGGGACAGCAGCCGCATGCCACCCCCACAATGAATGGGAACAGAGGGGTCCCCAGCAGCCTGCAGAGCACCAGCATCATGGAGCTGGGGTGGGCAGCGAGCATCCTGGGGGGGGGAGGGAGGGGGGGACCGACCGTGGTGACTTTCCCAATGCCCCCCCAAGGAGCTGAGTGCCAGAAATAGAGGCCGGCGCCGCCGACTCCCACCTCGCAACGCACGCGAGCTGCTTCCCACCCTCCCACACACACACGGAGCAGAGCTGCCCTATATACCAGCACGGGGATGGAGGACGTGTGCCCGCGGCTCACCCCGTCCCGGCCTCATCCGGGAGCTGCGGCCACACAAATAATTCATGGCAGCAGGCAGGAACGGGAAACGAGCGCTGCAGGGTGCGGCGGGGACAGCCTGAGGCCAAACCCGGCCATTGAGCCCCCTCCCAGAGCTGGGGGTGGGGGGGGGACGACGACGACAGGGACACTGACTGCTCCACACCGCAGCTCCTGGGGTCGTGGGCTGCCTCGGGGGGGGGGGGGGGGAGGGGGGGATCGTGCAGCCTCTGATGGGATGAGGGGCACGAAATGCAGACCAACCCCCGGCACTGCAGTCCCGCATCACCAACAGGGCTTTAAATCACCCCCCTCAGATAGTGATGGAGGGACAGGGGCCGCCCCCCCCCACCCCCTCCCAGCTCAGGCATCATCGTTTCCCCCGTGGGGAAACTGAGGCATGCACAAAAACGTGCAAAATTGCCTTTGAGGCTCCCTCAAAGCGAGACCCCAGGAGGGCTGCATGGTGGTGCCAAGCTTCCCATTGGGGTGCTGAGCCCCCCTGCCTGGCCCTCCTGTGACTCAGTTTCCCCCAGGCCCCCCAGCAGGACCCCCCCCCAAACCACCACTTGCCTTGCAGTGGGCCCCGTGAGCGGGGCGAGGTGATGCAGGCTGGGCAGGGCTGCGGCACAAGTGCCAGGGCTCAGGTGAGGGTGGGGGGCAGCGGGGGCTCAGCAGGAGGCAGCACAGCAGGCATTGGGTTCTGGAGATCACAGAGGGAGTTTGTGGGGTTCCACGCTGCTGTTGCTGCCTCCTTATTCCCGGTGGTCAGCCCTTCTGGAAAGAGATGGAAATTGGGGGCTGTGGGAGGGGGGGACGGGACAACGGGGGAATGGGGGAAAGGCAGAATGGGGATGGGGATGAGGGATTAGGGATGGGGGAATGGGGGTGGGGAACGGAGATGGGAAGGGGGGAACAGGGAATGGGGATGGGACAATGCTGGGCAGCGGGGCCCAGCGCCCATCTCTGCCCACTGCACTGGGGCCGGAGGCTCCACGGCTCCAAGTCAGCACGAAGGGGGCGTGCAGAAGGGGGTTGTGAACGGACATGCAAATAGGCATGCAAAGCAACGTGCAAATGGGAGTGCACAAAGCGGCATGCAAATGGGCGTGCAAGGCACACGGCAGCGTGCGCCCCGCTCCCGCCGGCGGTGCTCCGGAGGGCCCCGGTGCAGCACGGGGAGCACGGCGGGGCACGAGGCTGCGGGGCACACGTGCGTGCACACGAGGCCGCGGGAGGCCCGGAGACCCCCAAAGCCCCCCGCCCTGATGCTGCCCCGGACCCTTCCCCCCCCCTCTCCCCCCCTTCCCGTCCACCGCGGCCTCGGGGAGCGCGCACGGCACCGGGGCGGGGGGGGGCTGGAACGGGGCCCGGGATGAGCCGGGAGCGGCGGGGATGGAGACGGGGACAAAGGCGCAGAGGGGCCGAGATGAGCAGCGCCGGGGACAAAGCGGGGCCGGGGGTGGGGAGGCGGGCGAGGATGGCGGCGGGGATGGAAAAGGGGCCGGAACGGGAGGGGGCCGGGCCGGGGGAGGGACGGCAACGGGAACGGCAACGGTAAAGGCAGCAGGAACGGGCCGGAGGAGGCCGGGAGCCGCCGGGCAGAGGGGGGAGCCCGGTTCCCTTCCCGCATCGCCCGCCCCCGGCCCAGGGCCCGCACTCACCGGCGCTGCGCGGCGACGCACGGGATGCGCTGCACCGGGATGCGCTGCGCTGCACCGGGATGCGCTGCGCTGCGGCGCCGCCGGGCTGCGGCTCCTTCCGTTCCTTTCCCTTCCCCCCGGCCCCCGGTGTCGGTCCCGCCCCGGTCCCCGCCGCCCCCGCCGCAGCCCCGGCCCCGACCGCCGTTCTTCTTCCGCTCCGGAGACACCGCGAAACCACGTGGGCGCCGGGCGGCCGCCAGCGCCCTCCCCCCGGGCCGCGCCGGTACCGCCCCGACCCGAGTCCGTCCGTCCGTCCGTCCGGCTCCGCTGAGGGCCGCCCCCGACGCCGACCCCCCAGCGGGGCAGCGCCCCACGCAGCCCGGTGGGAGCGGAGCCGGGGCGGCCCCTCGGGGGGCTCCTCTCCATCCCCCGTCCGCACGGGGCGGTGGGGCCGAGAGCTGAGCCGAGCCGCAGCCGTGCGCGGTGGGGGGCGGGGAGAACATTTTATTCCCTGAATTGTTCTCTCGGAGCCGCTTCCATTACGGAAATACGGATGATTTTTTTGGTGGTGGTTTGTTGGTTGTTGGTTTATTTTTTTCTTTCACCCCACGTTGCTGCTCGTGGTTTATAAACAGCTGCTCTGCGTTCGGCTGCGGGGCGATGGGGGGAGCAGGGGGCAACAGCAGCCCGGCGGTCAGAGAGACAGGGAGCAGCTGGAGAGAGACGGCATTGCACGGACAGCACTGCATGGACAGACAGACAGCATTGCACGGACAGACAGCACTGCACAGACAGAGCCCCGGCACTGCATGGACGGCACTGCACTGACAGACACACAGCACTGCGTGGACAGAGTTGTGGCACTGCACGGACAGACAGCACTGCACGGACAGAGCCCTGGCACTGACCCCCAAAGACACGCGCATCCCCATCGAGGCTTCATCCCATGACCCCAGGTGGGAGATGGAGCCCAGGAGCTGCATCCCAGCTCATGACTTGGTTGACTTCACTCCCGTTCAGGTGCTTGCAACGGAGGAAAGATGGAGATGTCAGCACAGAGCGATCCCCATCGCCACCATCTGCTGCAGCTCATGCCGGGCTGAGGGAGAGGCGTTGATGCGAGGACAGCGTGGAGTTCAGGCTGAGCGTGCAGCTCCGGCCCCACAGGGAGCACCTGGCATAGGCAGCGCTGCAGGTCCGGCCCCACACCCCGATGCAGACCCCCAGGCTATGTATAGAGCAGCTGCATCATCGCTGGGATGGCGACGTGCCGGAGCGGCGGTGATTCAGCAGACATCACTCGGAGTTTGGCTGCCGGTGCAGGAGGGGAGCTGCTGGCACGCGGCCGGACCCCCGCCCTGCATCAGAGGGTCTTGGGGGGGGTGACGGAGCAAGAGCCTCACGGCTGAAGGCAGATCTGAGCACGGTGCTGGGCACTTCAGAGCCAACAACATCAGGGCTGGGAGCTGCTTGGAGGGTGGAGCACGGCCAAGAGAAGAGGGACCGGCGGTGGGCACGGAGCAAAGGGGCAGCGGGGGGCACAGGGCCGGGCTGTGCCATAAACGAGGCCTGGAAAAAATGCCGAGCATCAGCTCTGGCTCTTGCTCACGCTCACAGATTGCTGCAAAGCGCTTTGAAGTGCAAATTCAGGTTTTCCATCAGGTCGGAAGTTAATTTTGACGCAAAGAAGAACAACGCGTCCTCACCCATGTGCAGGCAGAGGAGGGAGGTGGGGGCTGCAGGGGCCTCCAACCCCACCTGGGCGCTGGGATGGGGCTGAGCAGCCGCCTCTCCCCTCGCTTTCTGCTCGCTTGCACCACGCCAGCGCAGGAACATGAAGCTGGATTTACGCTGTCAGCCGCAGCCACGCTGGGAGAAGTGCTATTTTGAGCAGTGAGGTTAGGCCAGTGCAGATGCATCCTCGCGCACAGAACCTAATCGCCCTGCCGCGCGGCCGCTGACAGCGGAAAGCCGCGGATCGTTTTCCACTCGGTTGATCTGTGCCGGCTGCAGAGCGGCCCTGGAGTGGAAGCAGAGCATGGAGCTCCGTCTGCTCTGCTCAGCACAGAGCTGGGATCGGAGCCTCGCTGGTGTCCCCGTGGAAGTGATGTCTGAGGGTGGCTCAGGAGCTGCACTGGATGGTTCCAAACCGCCGTAGCTCCAGCTGTAAGATTGTAAGATGCATCCATGCATGCAGCAAGCCGCTGCAGCACTGAGAAAGGCAGTGCTGGGTCTCCATCAGTGCAGCTCCATAGCGTCCGTGCTGCCTCTGATGGGGGCAGGCGAGGGGTGACGCCCTCACAGCGCCTTGGGAAGACACCACAGCCCTCCGCTGCCCTCGCAGATCCACCCCTGCTCAGCACTGGGTGCCCACAGCTGTTTCTCCCAGCCCGGCAGAGCAGGGCCCAGGTTCTGCAGCACGGCTGTTTCCCATCCCACTCTGTGGCAGGAAGCCGCTCCTCGGCAGCTGACGGCAGCGCCGTTTCCTCCCGTGCCCGCCATCCCTGACGTGAGGAAATGCACCACTGCTACACGCTGGAAAATGAAAAACCGTTCAGCCCAGGAACAAGGCAGCTTCACAAGGCAGCCTCCAGTCCCGTGCTGCAACGTGGGGCTGTGGGTCGCATCTCTGGGAGCAGAAGGCCGAGCACCGCTCTGCTCCCTGCAGGGCCCATGGCTGACCCTGCGCCAAGGCCCGGCCCCAGAGCAGGGCCCAGCTCCTAACCAGCCCCACACCGAGGCTCAGCTCCTGGCCCTGAGGCAGAATCCAACCCTGAGGCCTAGCTCTGGCCTGGGGGCCAAGCCCTGCCTGAGGTCCAACCCCAGCTCCAAGGCCCAGCTCCCTTCCCTGAGGCCTCACCCTATGGCCCAGGCCCTGTCCCCAAATCCCACACTGAGGCCTGGCCCCAAGGCCCAGTCCCACATGGAAGCCCAGCTCCCCCCCTGAGGCCCAGGCCATGTCCCCAAGGCATACACTGAAGCCTGGCACAAGGCCCAGCCCCACATGGAGGCCCAGTCCTGCAGCCCCCAGCCCCACATGGAAGCCCAGTCGCACATGGAGGCCCAGCTCCACATGGAGGCCCAGTCCCACAGCTCCCAGTCCCACATGGAGGCCCAGTCCTGCAGCCCCCAGCCCCACATGGAGGCCCAGCCCAGCCCCCCGTGGCCATGTCCCCATCCCCAGCACACACAGCAGCTGACACAGCTCCATCACCTCCCTCTCCGCAGACGGAAGCGTGGCCGCACACCCACACGTCTCAGAGCTCTGCGGGGGCCGTGGCTGATTTGGGGGGGGTGGGGAGGGCAGCAGCTCCCTAAGAAGTGCTGGAAACAAGGGAGAGCAGTAAATCAATCAGCCGTACCCCTGGGTTCGGAGATGGGTGCCGTGCCACCGTGATGAGCAGCAGGCGGTGGGAGGAGCGCCGGTGCGACACTGCAGCAGGGCACGGGTTGATGGCTGAAGGTGGACGGGAGCCAAAGAGCTGAGAAACGGATGGGATGAAGCCAAAAGAGCTGCTGTGAGTGAGAAACAGAACGAAGGTAAGAGACTGGGGAGGGGGGGGGGGGGCACGTTGGGTGCTGCTGTTCTCCTTCCCCTGTGGTATCAACCAGGTGGGGGCAAAACGCCGAGGCTGGGGGCTGTGCTGACCCCCCAAAGGACGCAGGCTGGATGCTCAGCCCCTGGAGGAGCCAGCAGCCACCTCTCATCACAGCCAACCGCCGAACCCCACGCAGCCCCACACAGACACAACGGACACGAATTCGTTTCCACTACTGTCTCAGTGTACTTTATTCTCCTGCTGTCTACAGCTGAACAGCCACACAGGACAGAAACAGGTAGCACTGAGGAATGATCAGATTACTTCCCTCCACACCCCCTCCCCAACTTTCAGGAATGGCTTTTTTTTCTTTTTTCCTGTTTTATTTATTTATTATTATTCTTTTTCCCCTTAGGAAATCCCACCCCGCCTCAAGAACCGAAATAAAAAGAAAAGGCATCGCTCGAGCTCATGGCCCAGGGCCTCTCGCTGCTCCTCACCTCAGCGGCCTGGGAGCTCGGCTCAGGTTTTGTACACTGGTTCAAAGTCGGCACTTGGGACTGCGATCTGAACCCAGCACTGGAAGGCACGTATCTGATACCCTGTATGAGAGCTGCGGGCACCGCGGATCAGATTGGGGGGAGAGGAAACTTTGGGGGGGGGGGGGGAACGACGCAGATCATCGGCTGCTCGCTGCAAAATAAGACAGCGGTGAGGTTTTGTGCCTCCCTCCCACAAAGAGGCTTTGGCTGCAGGTTGGGGTGCTGGCGGCATCGGGGGCTGCATGGGTAAAAATGAAGCAGCCCTGCACCTCTCCATCCCTGCGGCTCATTGCTTAGGGATGAGCGAGGGATTCCTCCAAAGCAGGAGCCTGGCTGGAAAGGAAGGGAAGATTCTGATCCTTGTTGTGGCAATAAGACATGGGGTGAGCAGGGGAGCAGCGAGCAGCCACAGCTGGGTTGGGATTCACCCCTCAGTTCCATCATTAACTCTATTAACCAAAAAATACATGGTTCACTGGTTCCCCTTTCACTGGAAAGACCAAGAATACAAAAAAAGGAAGTTTTGGGGAATGTTTGACACCATTTTATTCATCTTCAACTGCAGTGGAAAAATAGAACCTTTTACAAGTGCCGTCTGTGTAAGCTCAAGTCAGTATATATATATCTTATATAAATTTATTTCTTCCTTTTTTTTTTTGCTTTTGAAGTGCAGCAAGAGACCAAAACCGCATCCGATCTGATTAAATAAAGAGCACGAAAGGCCGAGCAGTTTCCAAATGGCATTTTATCAGATTGACGTTTGAACATTGAAATTTATCCTCATTTGTTTTTTTTTTTTGCAATTCCAAAATACGACCTGAAGTTTTCATTTTTTGTTGGTTTTGTTTTTCAACTCTTTGGCACAAAATTTCGGTGGGTGTTGGGGCTGCTACAGTACAAAGTCAGGAGAGCTCTTTCCCTTTGCGTTCTCGCTGCCAATTCAGAGCACTTGAGGCCTGGATTCGAGTTGTAAGCCTGAAATCCTGTGTGACCATTCATTCTACACCCTCTAACGCAAGAGTTTTGAGTTTGCTCGTTTGTTTGTGTTTTTTTCCCCCATTTCTACATTCACAGTTGAACAATATTAAGGAAGGAAAGGCGCTTGGATGAAACGAGATCATGAAAAGCATCACTCGGAACGGGAGCTCTGAACATTCGTCAGTGTTTCCCCAAAATTAAAAGCCCTAAAGGAGCGACTTTCCTTTTTATTTTTAATTTTTTTTTCCTTTTTTTTTTTTCTTTTTTTTTTCTTTTTTTTTTTTCCTTTTAACATCTCTTTACGCTGCATCAGTAGACTGAAAACTTCGGTTAGTTTATGAAATGCGACAGCAAACCCCGTGTTTGTTTCTATTTTCTTTCTGGGGAACAAAAAAAAAGAGATCAACTGCAATGACTCGAAGTCGAGAAACGTGGAGACACCTCCTCACTCACACACACTCACTCTTAGACCCAAAAAATCCTTCACCCCTCTCCTCGCATCCCCTGCGCCGACAGCATCGCGCGGCCGAGGTTTTACCGAGGTTGGCTCCCATCTCTTTCTCCTCTCTTTTCCTCTCTGCTCAGCAGCCCAGGGACGCCGACCCCACGCTGTCAGAAGGGGCTGCCATCGCCGAGCAGAGCCTGGGGCTCCCACTGCAAGAAGACGAGCGAGGAGGCCGAGGCTTTGGATGCAAGTCAGTGCTCAGCTCGCGAGCAGCGCCGCTGCCGTGGCGGGATTCTGCGCGTGGTTTGCTTTCAAGCCTCACTCACTCATCATCCTCTCACTCCCAAACATTCAGCATCCGTGCACACTCCTCACTTCCGGGTTGTCGGGTTTTTTTTTGTTGGTTGGTTTTGTTTCGCTTTTGTTTTGTTTTTTTTTCTTCTTTTTTTTTTTTCTGTTTTTTTCTTCTTCAAAAAGATTGGAGGATTTCCAGTGGGGGTCTCAGGTGTCATCCCAGCAGTAACAGATCTGCAAGCAGAAAAGCGCCGTTGAGAATCAGACCAAACGTGTTGCAAGTCTGCATCCAGGCCAATGAGACACCACAGACCCACAGACCCACAGACCCACAGACCCACAGACCCCACAGACCCCACAGACCCCACAGACCCCACAGACCCCACAGACCCACAGGGTTGGAAACAACCTGCAAGGTCACCCAGCCCAACCCCCCTCCCGTTCCTATCAGTACCACCAGCACTAAACCACATCATGCAGCTCCTCAGCCAGGCGCCTCTTGCACGCAGCAGAGCTGCACAGAGCGCAGGCACAAAGCAAACGACTCAACAGCTGTAATGCAGCCCCAATGTATTGCAGTAATGCAGTAACAACCCGCTCCTTCTGAAGGTGCTCAGCAGTGCTGCAGAGCTCACAGAGCTCATCTGCCACCCCTGGGGATGCTGCAGCTCAGCCAGGACGCATCTCACAACCCAAGGAGCCCTCAAGCCTGCGGCTGCTCTCCTCCCAACTTCAGTTCACCATTTTCCTGCTTGCATTCGCTCCCTCTGTGCCAAGATCCCAGACAGGGCTTGTTCACAGGGCAATAAATTAACAGCAACCTTCCCGAGAACAAGGCTTTGGTGCAGCATCTCATTCAGGCTCAGGAGTCCAGCCAATTTTGTGATTATGCCACATGAAAAGGAAGGGGGGTGTTCCCTTACCAAGCTTGATTCTTCAGTTTTCTCAGTTCTTTAGTCGCCCAGGTAGCGAGGGTTTTCGTTTTGTTCGTCTTGGATCTTCTCCCTTCAGTTAGCAGTTCATGTATCATGGGTCTAGCTTCTACTAATTTCAGTACATCTTTCCCAAACGCTGTACACAAATCCCTGAAGAAGCAAGAGAGGCTTTGAGGCTGAGCACCACAAGTGTGCCAACACTGCTCTGATCGGCTCTCGCGAGCTGGAAGAAACCTGGCTCACAGCTCAGGGCCTTTAGGAAAGGCTGCACAGGTCGCTCCTTGCTGAGGACCTCCTCCTTCCTCCTCTTAACTGTGGCTGAATGGAGACACTCAACCTCCCATCCCAACACTGATCTCCTCCATGCTTCCATTCCACCTAAATTCAGCCCTGAGCTGCTCCACACCCGCGGGTTTTTGGGTGCTTTGCTTTTAAAGGCAGCTCATCCCTGACAGATCCTACATCTGAGCTTCTGCAACACGCACCGCTCATCACTACTGCTGCTTCTCACCCTCCCAATTAAGGACCTCGTTTATGCTGCCTGCTTTACACCTTTCCAAACTGAAAGGCCCAGAACCGGTGACAAAACACTTCAGCCATAACAATGCAGCTTCAGATGCATCTGATGCACAGAGTTCTGTCTCACAAACACGCTGTCAGTGTCCACGCAGGATCAGGATGCTCACCCTATCAGTCCAGCAGAACACGCCACTACTACGTCCGTATGATCCTCATCTCCAGCAATGTGGTCAATGTAAGACAGGATAAATTCTACTCTGGGCTGCACCAGCATCACATCCGCTGAAAGAAAAGAGCCTCGTTACAGCAGGGTGAAACAAGGCCTTCCTGTGTGCTCCTGGACAGCCAAACCCTGAGCCCTCAGCCAGGGAAGGAGCACAGAATGCCAAAGGAGGAAGAACCACCATGAAGAACGGCTCTAAGCTCATTCCCTACACAGGAACCGAGCGCTCTCTGCCACACAGCAGTGAATTAACAAGGCTGTGCCCGTGGCTGTGACAACTACTGCAACAGGAGCCCCGTCCAAGCAGGCTCTCCCACCTCCCTCCATCATTCCAACCACACACACACAATAAAGCAGCCACCACTCGTACTCACGGTGCACGTTTTCTTGGTCTCCCTTCAATCCCTGAATGATGCCCGTGTAAGCTTCCAGGCAGCCCTCCCTCAGCTCATTCAGGTAATCCACCATATCGTAGTCGGACTGGAAGGCAGCAGAGCACCGTGTCAGCAGCGCCCTCAGCACCCACTGCTCACTCACCTATGAGCTCCACTGCCTGCAGAGCTGCCTCACCTTGTCCACCTGGGCCTGGGAAGCCTGCTGGAGGGTGTTGAGCACAACATCCAGGTACTTCTTGAACTCTCCTCCGATGGCGAGGGCGATGTCTCCGAACACAGAGAGGATCTGTGGCTTCACAGACCTGTGAACGTTTTCATTCTGGAACAGATTTCAGCAGCGTTACGTTCGGCTGCGCCTCCCTAATCGGAGGAGCTAATGAAGCACGACCTTCTCTGGAGATGCAAATCCTTATCCTCGACACAGTTGGATCCCATTCAAGCTCTAAGTGACACAGTTGTCAAACACGAGATCTTCAGAGCACGCCTAGCACTTCAGCTTCTCCCACCTCCCACTTTTTCCTCAGCGTGCAAACCAACTGTTACTAACCACTAATGAGGAGGTAAACACTCACCCCCAAGTTCTCCAAGAGCAGCTGCATAACCTCGTCACAGAAAGGCAAGATGTTGGATTGCAGGGCTCTGCATAAGTCACCAACCAGGCCCACTGCAGCCAGACAGACCTGCAAATAGAACAGCAAGTCAGACACCCACCGCTGAGTCAGGCTTCCACTCTCCGTCCTCGCGGCGCCAGCTCATTCAATTAAAGCTCTGAGCAGTGGTGACACTCTGTGTCACCGACACTAACAACCCTCCTAACGGCTGATGAGCCTCTTTTAATGTTATTAGCCTTTTACATCGAGCTGTGAGGAGCTGAGCACGCATCGCCAGCGGGGAGGGCAGGAGGCCCCAGTGCCACCAATGTGAACCGATGCTGCCCAGCTTCTGCTGGAAGTTCACAGCTGGCAGCAACCACTTCCCCCCCATCAAGAGCAACTCCTGTGCCACCACTGCCAAAATGCAGGCATGAAGTCAATGGAGGCCTTCTGCTGAATTAAGAGAGCCTAAATCTGCGTGTGAGGCCAGTAATTAGAGAGAAATCCACAGGACTCCGTTTGCACTTCACCACCAAGAGCTGCGATGCTTTACAGATGCTGAACTCAGCACCTGAGAGCAGATTGGGAGATGGCAAGTGCAGGGCAGCCCTGCTTTGACTCTACCTGGTATTCAGCATAGTTCTTCAGTCCAATGCCAAGGAACGGTTTGAAGGCATCCATGTACTTCAGGAACTCTCCACCTAAGACTGCATGGAAAAACATTCTTGTTAGAGAGAAGAACCCCGACCTGCCCTGCATTTGATGGAACTCAACAGAACCCACTGTTATCCTCCACCTAAAACGAGAGCCTGCACTGTGCACAGGAGCACAGCACACCAAATCTCCAGCAGCCACCACACAAAAGCTGAACGCTGCTGAAGCTCCTACACAGGGACTGAAATGATTCTGAGAACTCTGTCCTTCGGGGCTTCTGAAGACAACCAGCCCCTTCCCCACACTCAGAAGGATGCTGAGTGCTCCCTGCCCAACAGACCCTGCAGAGCTCTGCATCATCCAAAAGCTCTGAGCCTCCCCACACCGCTCTGCTATAGCTGCAATGCCTTTCTTTTGGAGACAGGTGCTCCACCTCTTCATTCAGAGCTGCCCGGTTCACACAGGGCCTTCCTTAGGATGTTTGTCTTCCAGCAAGATTCAAGAACTCAAGGCAAACCTTTCCTTCACGCCTCAAAGCCTGCTCTTTCTCTCCTACCTTCCCCACACCACTGTGTCACTAGGATCACACAGCTGTATCTGCCCAAAGCAAAAAGCTCCGTGGCTCAGGACAGGTTTCCTTTCCACCCCTTGCTCAGTCAGCACTGCTCCCTCTGAATCTTCCCATTCACTCCCCAGAGCCTCAGGCAAACCCAGCAGCAGGCTCTGCAGAGGGCTGAGGGCACAGAGCTGCTGCCTGCAGCACGGGGAAGCAGCTGCTCCTGCATTACAAACCCAGCACTGCTGCCCCATGTTCCCACTGCAACAGGCATTGGCTTTCACTGCAGAAGCTGCAGGCAGTGTGGGCACATCCAGGCTTTCAGCAGCTCCTCTGCTTCCACACAGTGCTGCATCCCCCTCCGAGCTCCAGCACAACTTCTGAACATCAGCTCACTCTGCCCAGGCTGCCACAACCCCACTTTATTCCATGTCAGCACCTCTGACTCACTGTAATGCTGACCATCACCACCGTGATTTCTTTGAAACGAGAACAATGACTTCAAATGGACCATTGAGAAAACATCCCAAAGCAGCAACAGGGGCTCAGGCAGCAGCAGCAGCGAGCGTGAATCACTCAGATAAGCTCAGCCCTGGAAGGCAGCAGGTTCCCATTATGCTCAGCACTGCACACAGCACAACTCCTCCTTTCTCCTGGCAGAATTTGCATTGTAACCACGTTATTAACAGAAAACGAGCTATTCATTCAAGAAACACAGCCCAGAATAATCCAGCAGACTCAGGGCTTCGGTGACAGATGGGGCGAGCTGCGCTGTCAAAAGCACACCTTGAGGAAAAGCAGGAACTGAGTAGGGGGGGTTTGTTGGGCACTGCAGGGTCAATGAGAGCAGGGAGCACCCAGCCCTGCTGCCTGAGCCCAGCACCAACCTTCCACCAGGGTGCTGACCGCCATCAGGGCATCCTCCTGCACCCCCCCTGAGCCCGCCGTGCTCTGGAACATCCTCAGCAGAGATGCCATCACCACGTCTGAGATCTGCAGGGCATCCTGGTGCTGCACCTTCCTCAGGACGTTCTAAAAGCAGGAAAGGGGAAGGGAGAGGAGAGAAAAAGACCATCAGTGCTTCCATGCACACCCAGCTGAATTCAGCCTCCACCTCCCTGAACGCTTCGGAGCGCGCTGAGCTGCTGAAAGCAAAGCTGCTGTTGGAATTGTGCTGCTGCAGGAATATGCTTTGTCAGTGTGAGAGCAAAGTCCCGTCCGTTTTGAGCTGCTCTCCGTTTCCCAGCTACAGAACAAGCTGAATTTACTGTTCCTGCTGCATAGGCTGTCCTGCAGGTTTCCTTTTGTAAGCTGGCCAGCCCAAATTTGGCCCTGCATTAAAAGATAAAAAAGCCCCTCTCAAATCACAGCAGTGCCACAATGATGTCCTGCTGCCCATCACAGGTGGCAGCATGGAAGCTCTGCTTCTGCACCACACAAACACATCTCAGAGATGCTGGTTGTTAATCCAAGGCACAGCACATCCTTACAGCCAACTGCAGCTGAACGCCTCTGGGGTGAGCAAAAAGCAACCTCACCTACAAACAGCGCAGAGCAAAGCATTCATCTCAAGACCAGAGCAGCTCTACCAGGAAAAATCAAAGACACCAAGTTGGGCAGTTCCAACAGCAGGCCTCAGTTTTCCCCACTGCTCTCCATTATTATCAGTTTCTCCTCCCTCCTGGTGGACGTTTGTAACTATTTCTCCTGTTGGAAAAACCACGCAGCAGGACGGTGTTTTATTCCTGTTCATTTCTGCTGCGTGGCATTAAGCATCTCAGGGCTCAGCTGCTGTGATAACGAAGAAAACTGTTTGCAAATTAAAGCTAGCAGGTCGATCCCACACCTGCGACCTCCAGAAGGAAGCAGAGGCACAAGAGGTGCCAAAAGAAAAGGCTCCATAGGCAGAGGGCTCCCACTCCACCCCACCTTCCTGCAGAGCTCAACAGCAAAGCTCCAACCCTGGGCACCCTGTGCTTCATTCAGCAGGACGACCTGGTGGAGATGTGGGGAGAAGGGTGGCTGTGTTCAATGCACTTGGTAAGAAGGGGAGAGGAGCTGAAGTGTGCCGGCGCTCCGAGCCACGTGGGTGTTCATTACCAGATGTTTAATTTCAAGGACACTCAGTGCATTTTAATTAGCGCCGTTTTAAATAAGAACACCAACCACAAGAGGCAGATGAACAAATTAAATCTGTTGCAGAGCTTTTCGCTGGTGCCAAGCAGAGCAATTTGTTCACCCCGAAGCCAATGGAGGAGCCGACCTCCAACCCAGCCCCAAACCTCCTCCCCACAACCACAAAGCAGGAGCTTCATGCACTCACCTGGAGAGTGGCGCAGAGAAGAGACTGAAGATCATTGAACTGGATTCTGTCTGAAGTGCTCTGGATATGAGACTGAAAGAGAAGAACAGAACCCCAAATATACAACGCTGTCCTCATGGTCCACGCAAACCCAGCAGATCTCAGCAGCAGCACGAATGGCAGGAAATCCATTTTTCAATGCCTGCTCTTTCCAATTTGAGATGAGAGAAGCACTTCATGCACCCAGCCTGCCCCTAAGAACCCAGAAGCCAGGAGACACACAGCCAGCAACAGCCACACCAGGCCTCAAAGCCCCCCGGCCCCCCACCTCCATCTGCAGCACTTGCTGAAGCCGCTCCATGATGACCAACGTTGTCTTCTGCACAGCAGGGTAACAGTCCTTGGCACTGTTCTTCACTATTTCCATCAGAGCTTCGTATGCAGAGCTCCTCAAGTTGTTCTGGTGTCCATCAGGCCTGGAACAGAAGGAAATGGATTTATTTGCAGCTCCCAGCATGCTTAGAAACACTGGGTTTTTAAATTATTCTTAGTAGATTGGTAAGAGCTTAAATTTCAGTGCTGCAATGAGGCTCCCTCTATTGCAAGATTTCAAAGTGAGATTTGCAGAGCCGTTACTGGAGCTTTTTTTTGTTAATTTGCTATTAATTACAACTTGCAAATATCTTCAGACAGACAGCGAGTCCAGGAGCAGCAAACAGCTCAAAGCCACGTGGCTGCTGAGTGCTGTGACCCTGCCTGGGAAGGAATGGTGTCAGGATGCCCATGGAACCTGCCAGCATCCCTCAGAGCCACCAGGGAGGGAGAGCAGCTGAGATCTGTGCTGAGATGGATCTCAGAGCCCTGAGGCAGATCCCACAGTGCTGGGTGGAACTGAAGGAGATACAGAGCCAGCTCAGAGCCCCAACTGCTCGGACAGGAACCCATTGAAGAGCTTCACCTGCAAAGGGATCGAAAGTGACCCAAAAGCTGAACTGCAGAGCTGTCAAAATCCTTGACGTGACCTTAAAAGCAGAACAGGGCTTCAGCACGAGCCTTACTTTTGCATCTGCAGAATTGAGAAAACATTTTGCCTTGTCTATTTATATTTCAGCTTCGTTTGGAATAAGACACCGTGCCAGAAAGCCCAGTTCTTACAAAGCATCATTCAGATCTACGCTGCAAGAGAAGGAAGACCAAAGCCTTAAGGAGAAGGGGTAGAAAAGCCCAAAGAAAAGGCATCTCTGAGCACTGAGGCCAGCAGGGTGAACGTTACCTATCTGTGGTCTCCAGAAGTTTCTGAACTATAAGCTCAAATGAAGAGGATAAGCAGTAGGTTGCTGGTTCTTCCTGATCGTCAGCTACATCTGCAGCCTCATAGGCAGCTTCAGCCAGACTCGTGAAGGCCTGGAACACAGAACAACCATTCCTGTTACCCCATGACTTCACACATCCAGAAACATCCCAGCCAAATGAAGTGCAGGGCTAATTTCTAAGGGCTAATTTCTAAGGGCTAGCTCCCCTGTGAGCCCATCGTTGCTCAGGATCCTCAGCTTTGGTGCAGGAGTGGTGAGGATGTGGGAGATGTGAAGCGTAACAGAAGTCACACACACAGCCTGCATGCTGCTGCTGGCCCCAGCAACCCAACAGAGGCAGATTGGCTGAGCTGTGGGTGCTGGGCACACAGACAGGACCTGCTCTCATCACAAGTTGAAATCCCAGCTTAGAAAAGGCTGCAGACTGATGGTAACAGCTCTGAGATGGGGGGGGGGGGGGATGAGAAAAGGCTGAAAGATCCCTTGTTGTCGCTGCCACCTAAAGACACTGACCACCATCTTCCCAACAACAGCCACAGCTACGTGGAGCAGCAGGGCAGGGAGAAGTTCCCATGCTGACCTGAAGCCTTCAAACCTCTGCAACACCAGGAGAGCGGCTCCTATCAGTTCTGAGGGCTGTTCTGACCTGCAGCTCAATTCCTACTGAAAGCAGGGACTCTTTGAGGGGGGAGGACAGCGGTGCCATTCGGTAGCACAGACCCACCAAGATGACGCAGCTGAAGTTGGCAAATTCACCCCAGGGAAGAGAAAACTTCATGCTGCTCAAATCAGTTCTGAAACTGCTTCTGATGTGAGCTTAGGTGATGGGAAGCAAGGGAGTTCATGTTTCCCTAAGAATGAAGGGGCAATTCAGCTGTCCCAAGCAAACACTAAGGCCCAGCATGTCTGGAATTCAATCACACCACGTTAATGGTGCATAGATACAGCTTCCACAGCACTTTCAAGCTTCAGGCAGTTTTACACTTGCTAATATCACCATTTTTCTACTTGAAATATACTTTTCTTCCCTTGTTTTGCCTATCAGAGCCACACAACAGGCTGGAGATGACCACAAGAGCTGTTTGCTGCCTGCCCAAGTCAACAGCCACCTCTGCCAGCCACGTGCAGGCATCAACCTGTGCACCTGCACACCAGCATCAGCTGCTTCCCTTCGCTCACAGTAACTCCTCAGCAGCAAAAGCAAAGCTCTGCCTTACCCAGCACACATTGGAGGCCACCCGGGGCTCAGCGCTCAGGCCCTCGATCAGACACTGCAGCAGCGGGGCCAGGTAAATGTCATTGATGGCTGCCTCAGGGAGCATCTCACAGATCCTGCCCACGGTCCAGGCTGCCGTGTCTCGAACCACAACGCTGGGATCCTTCATCAGCTCTATCAAAGTCGGCATCGCCTGCGAGGGAATTCAGTCAGGGGAAAGGTGTGAGCGCATGGGAACAGGAATTGGTCACTGGTTCTAGCTTTAATGTTATCTGAAGGCCGGCTGACTTGAGCCTGGGGCAGCAGGGAAGATCAGCCAGATCCAGGGAGACCAGTGTTGTGATATCTGGAAGCTGTTTCCCAGTGATAAGAGCTGAGAACCTGCAACCCTGAGCTGTGTAACCCAACTCCTGCCCTGCTATCACCCACACCTTCCTCAAACACGGTGATGTTCCAGGCTGGATGTGGCTCTGGGCAGCCTGGTCTGGTGGTTGGTGACCCTGCACACAGCAATGGGGCTGCAACCAGATGAGCATCGTGGTCCTTTTCAACCCAGGCCACTCTATGATACGTAAAGCAGCCAGCCTTCAGCATCTTCCCAGACTAAGAACAACACGAAACACGAATCCTCCTTCAAATCAATGAAAGGTTTTGCTCCCAAGCCCTGCAGTCCCACCTGTATAACTAGTGGTTTGAGCTGGTTAGGCTCTGGTCCTTCCAAAATGCACCCAAAAGCCATCACAGCTGCATCCCTGTATCGCCAGTCTGGATTTTTGATGTGTTCCTTAATGAAGGGCAGCACGTGAGGAACGATGTCATCTTCACAGCAGGTGGCCAGGAGCATGAGGCAGACTCCTGCTGCTTTACAGGGGTTCCAGTCATCATCGTCATCATTTTCATCCTAGGAGGAGGACAGCAACCATCAGCCTGGGCAAAAACATCCCTCCCCACTCACAGGCAATGCAGGCAGCATTGCATTGCCATTGAGGGGTCAACTCAGGTCTGGAAGTGAGAGGCAGCCCAGGTTACGTGCTTTCTCCTTCCTGTTTTAACCATCAATTTCAATGTAACCCTTCTGCAATGCAGCCCTCTGCACCCCAGCAGATGGTAGTGAAAGCAGTTTCCCTGTTTATTGAGAACATTTTCACAGCACTTCCCTGTTCCATCACAGTGAGCCAAAACTCCGTCCTGTACAGCTTCAATTAACGGGTTTATGTCATGATTAGGCCTGCTGCAGCAAGCGACTCCATTAATGTGTATCAGGCCGTGGAACAGAGTACAAACAAGGCCCAGCACAGCCCTCATAAACAAACAGGGACCTCAGAGCTGGGGATGCAGAGCTCAGCAATCAGACTCTGAATCTGCACCGATGCAGACTGAAATGTTTGTTTTACTCAGGAGGAACACAGAGAATGACAGGAACCTCTTCAGAGCCCACAAACACAGCCGTGCTGCTGACTGCTGCCGTGTGCAGGAGCAGCACTGCTGTCCCACGGCGTGGAACTGAACACAGCAGTGCTTTCATTCTGTTGGTTGCTTGCTTTCTTTTCCTTCCCCCCCTCTGGATACACAGCAGGCCTTTGGCAACTCACCTGTTTCGTCAACGTCTGTGTCAGAATCGGGACCAAATACTGCAGGGCTCCCTTAGCATAAAATTTGCTCGTGTGCTCTGGAGGCCTCCCCTGCTCTGCTGCCTGCAAGGAAGCACAGAGCACAACCCTCAGCCAGCAGATACAGGCTCACTTCTGCATGCTGCCCCCCTGCTTCCCAGCACCACAGCATGCAGGAACCTCAAGGACAGCCTGCACTGCACCCAGTGCCATTCCATGCACACAAAGGGCCTCTCCTCACAAGGCACAGACAGAAATACTTTCAGTTGTGTATCGTTAACAAGTGACCCAAGCAGGAAAAGCAAGAGGTCCTTCTGCACACGAGCTGAACCTTCACGCTGACTGTCCTTTTATCCTTGCTATTTTGGGCAGGCAACACAAATGTATATTTAGCTGCTTTTAAAGATGGATATGATTCATCTGGAGGCCTCCGAAGTTTAAGCTCTTATTGATCTGTGCCACCAATTCATGCAAACGGCATCTGCATGGGGAGCAGCACCCCAAACCCACCCCCAGCCCATCCACCACAAAGGGGAATCGTTCCTTCCATCCCATTATTTTGTGCTTAACTCAGGAATCATGTATCACACAGAATGCAGCCCATCTTTTCCACCTCACAACAGGACAACGCTGCCGTGCCTTTAACAGAGCCCAGGAATGGAGCCCATAAACGCAGAGCCCAGCAGGCAGTGGGGAAGCCCAGAAACGCTCTGCCTCCAACACAGAACACATTGCAGCAGCTCCAGATGCCACCTTCACAAAGCAACAGCTCCAAGAAATTCAGGGCAATGGGAATTTCCCAGTGCTGCTATAAAGGCTTTGTGTGCGTTCAGGTGAACCTGACAGGAGCTCAACTCGACTCTGGAATGCTAAAGAGAAATCAGGGAGCTGCCATGTGCCATCTTCAGGAAACCAGCACCTCTCTGTCACAGCGCATTCTCATCAAAGCTGTCAGGAAATCTTTATCTCAAGTTGCTCTGATTCCCAGCCAGGTTGGCAGGAAAACCTTTTGGTTGGTTAAAAAGGGCAGCACGTCCTCATCTGATCTGGGAAGCAGGACAGGCTGCATTCGAGCTGCACTGAAAGCAAGGAGTTATGGAAGGGGGTTACGGTCAGCAGCCCCTGTGTAGCTTGAACTCCAAGCTTCACATTTACCTTCAGCAGCAGAACAAATCCATCCCAGCTGAGTGCTGGGGGAGAATCAAACCAGCAGCTCAAAGCCAAGCTGCTCTCTGCAGAGCCAACGCGCCTCATGGGCTCTGTGCAGCCCCAGGTCTCAGCTTCTATCAGTCATGCATCACAGAGCATCAGAGTGGTGCATGATGTCTCATCACAGACCAGGGCTGCACACGAGGAGCTCGGGGGGCTCCTCATTCAATAGCAGGAGCTACAGAGAACAGCAGGACTTCCAGATGTGGGTAAATCATGACTGCAGCGCTCCCAAGGACAACAGCACAGCTGTCTGCAAGCTCACCTCTGACGCCTCGATAGCCAGATCCATCTCCTCATCACACACATTGGACCAGAACTCGATGCCCTGTAGAGCCACCTCATCTATGTCACTTTTCATCGCTTCAATAGTTATCTTGGGGAACAAGAAAGAGAGGAGGGGAGAGAAGAAGGTTTTTAGCACGATTTCTCCTCCAACACACAGCCCAGATCACCTGAAATCAGCTGCCACAGCAGCTCCTGCCATCAGCTACCCAGGCAGGGCTGCTGAGCAAACCCAGAACCTGTGCTGCCCCACGCTTGGGGGTCTCAGCATTGGGGCTTTGGCAGCACAGGAACACAGCCAGAGAAAAACAAAGCAAGGATGTAAGCAAATATTCCCTCCCAGATGAAGACAAAGCAGCGCAGGTGGGGTTCAGGTGCCTCTGTACAAGAAGTGCCAGTACTCACAGCAAAAAGTGCAGGACCCATGTACGTCTCCATGTACTGGTAATAAAGGGACATGATCTTCACCAGGTTCTGTAAGGCAGCCACTCGTACCTGCAGGGCACAGCAGGGACCCAAGGTGGGACGTTGAGCACAGCCCCCACAGAAACAAATGCAGCTCTGGCCCCCCAGGCCCAGCATCCCAGCCCTTCCACCCGCTCCATTGACTCCATTCCTGTTCCATTGACTCTCTGCAGCTTCAATCCCCTCAGCAGCTGACTGCTCCTAACACTGCACAGCTTGCACAGCCATCCACTTTTTGGCAGCCCACTCTCACTGCTGCTGGTTAACGATGCCACCAGTTCTGTTCAGCCTCCCAAGGGTGGAACAGTGACAAAAATCAGAGCCCTTCCCAACCACCACATCCTTCAGTTTCCACTCACCCTCGTATCTGGACACTGCGTTGCTTCACAGACTACTTGCATAATAAAGTGCCTTTCAGACTGAAGAAGAAAGGAAAGAACGTTAGATGGAAAAAGCTCTGAAAACTTTGCAAGCCTTCCTGTGGAGAATTCATTTTGGAGCCTGGATCACCACCATCCCTCATACAACATCCTACAGATGTCCAGGTGTTCAGTGCAGGACTGGGAAGCCCTTCTTCCCCACAGATCCACTGTGAGCAGTGCTGCCCAACACACAAAAGCCCAGCAGACAATTTTGTCAAGCTGATCCCCATCTGCAGGACTGAGCCTGGGAAAGGCTTCCATTAAATGACTTCCTAAGCTGAGGGTTCCATCTTCATTCCATCTTCCCATACAGCCCCGGTAGGGTCCTAAGGTCCATCCCTCATCCAAAGAAAGGGAAGAAAACAACCACCCCACAGTGGATGCCCCTGTTTGGAAGGCTTGCAGGCCTTCCCCCCCCAGCCATCCCCAGAGGCAGCACACACTGGATTGCTGCCATGCAGCTCGAAAGAAAGCGCTGATCCAAGCGGGTAACAGCAGCATTACAGAGCAGAGTTGGATTAGGAAGCAGATTTAACAGCCCAAAGTCAGGTCAGATTCATCCCCAAAACTCAGCAACGCCTCTTTTTCCATTGGCCAATCTGTGAAAAAACTTCCACAGCGTTCCTGCATCACAGCCTGGCTGCGTGGAAACGAATCCAAGTCTCAGAGGCAATGGGGTTATGCATCACAACTCAGCGTGGTGCATGATTTCTCATCACAGACCATGGATTCTGGCCTTGCATTTTGTTACCATTCCCCCCTTTTTACCTCTTTGTCGAAATTTGCTTTGGTGAATTCCAAAGAGTTCAGGAGTGCGTTAGTAGCTGCTAGCTTCACATTGTTGCTGGGCTCTTCCTTTCTCATTCCCTGGATGATGGCTGTCAGGATCTCGTTGGATTTGTCTTGAAGTTGCTCTGGTTCCTAAAAGCACCATTGATAGTCGCATCAGTTAAACAGCTGCCTCCATAATTCAAAGCACAGCCCAAGTTTGAATTCTATGAGCAGAAACTGTAAGACACGAAAGCCAAGGCGGCTTCTGTTCACTGGGAGCAGCAGGCTGCAAACAGGGGAGACCCCAGCCCTGTCCTCCATCCCTCCTGCTGCTCCTCACTTCACCCACGGCCCCTTTCCCCCTCAGAAGAGCTCTGTGCTGCTTCCATCCCTCCTCCTCCATGCCCTGCTGCCACAGGAGGCCATGGATTTGGCTACACCCAAACACACTCGAGAGCAAAGCAGCCCCCTGCAGCCTCACAAATAGGTTTCCTCTTCCTGCCTCCCCACCCTGCAAGCGTTCAGCAGCACTGAAAGCACTGCAGCCAGTTTTGTTTTCCAGCAGGAGCTCCGACAGCACAGGGCTTTTGCAGTCTGTGTTATTGGTGATGCTGCCAGTAATACTGACTAAAACCAGGAGGAGCCCCAGAGAGCAAAAGATCCCCATTCCTGCATCAAAACCTTCCACGAGGATAAAGAGAGCCGTCGAAGAGAGGAAGGAGGTCAGCCATTCCTCAGCCACGGAGGAACCCAAAGCTCCCCACTCACCTGCAAGGCTCACAAGCTGCAGCTCCCCACCAGCACCCTCCCCCCCTACAGCTGCACACAGAGAGGAAAGGAGCCCTGGATTCATAGAATCACCAAGGTTGGAAAAGACCTCAAAGCTCATCCAGTCCAACCCTTCAGCTGTGATCAACAGCTCCCACCAAACCACATCCCTTAACACCACATCCAGCCTTTCCTTGGAGTCGGTGACTCCACCACCTCCCTGGGCATCCATTGCAGCCCCTGACCACCTTTCTGAACAGCAATACTTCATAGAATCATAGAATCACAAGGTTGGAAACGACCTGTAAGATCATCCAGTCCAACCCTCTCCTCATCACCACCACCAGTATTAAACCACATCACGCAGCACGACTTCCTCACGTCCAGCCTGAATCTCCCCCCTGCCGTAGCTTGAAACCGTTCCCCCTGGCCCTAATTTGTGCTGCAGAAGCAGCTCAGCTCCTTCAGACAGCATTTGTGTGCGTTTGCTGCCAGCAGGGAGATCCTGCAGTGAAAGGAAAGGGCGCAGGGCGGCTCACAGAGGCGCCACCAACAGCAGAGGAGCCGGGAGAGGAGAGCTGTGACTTTGGGGTACTCACGATATCCTGGCAGATGTAACCGATGGC
The DNA here is from genome assembly GCF_023343835.1 of Lagopus muta. Lineage (NCBI taxonomy): Eukaryota > Metazoa > Chordata > Aves > Galliformes > Phasianidae > Lagopus > Lagopus muta. The sequence goes on along the minus strand of NC_064457.1, from coordinate 1,400,886 downwards.
CTCCAGCGTGGACTCCTTCATGTGCTCGGTGCTGTGCTGGTTGGTGACGTTGGCCACCAGCTGGGGGATGAGTTCAGGCCATTGGTTCATGGGGATCTCGGCGCAGGCGATGCCGGCCACGCACTGCGAGGCGGAGCTGGGTCGGTACGTCTCTGTGCCCAACGTCTGCAGGACCTGGGGGGGCACAAAGCAGGGTTTGGGGCTGTGTGGGCACTGTGCTCTCCCAGCTCGGTTTGTGGCACTGCAGATACGTCACAAAGCCTTCCTCCAAGCTGCTCCTCGTCTCAGCTCTCAACCTGGTCACGGTTGCCCCTCCGGGAAGCAGGCGGTGGCTGTGGCACTGCTGCCACGTCACACAACAGCCTGGGTTGGAAGGGAACTCGAGGATGACGGAGCTCCAAGCCCTGTGCCAACAGCAGGGCCATCAGCCCTCATATCACAACCTCATAGCCAACACCACAGGCTGCCCACAGCCCATCCAGATCCGGCCTCCGCACCTCCAGGACGGGGCACCCAGATCTGTGGGCAGCTCTTCCAGCACCCCAGCACTCTCACAGTGAGGAGCTTTTCCCCACTGACATCCACACACAGCAGCCCATCTCCCCCCCTCCTCTACGGCCATGGAACAGAGCTACGAAAGTGAACCGACTGCACCCTGAAATCACCCCGAACTGCAGGCTGCTCGCATCAAGACGAAAAGAAATGGAACGACTTCATTCTGCTCTGATGACCTGCAGTCCATCAGAAGACTTTCTTTCCTTTTTTTCTTTGCATGCTTATGTAACAGTTTCTCAGAATTAACAAGGGAGGGGCGCTGCGTTCACAGCATCCAGGCACACCCCTCCCCTTCCCAAACACTCACTAAGAAATGCCATCCCTCCCCATTACTCGGCTTCTCCCAATCTGCTCACAACCCCCCTCCCCAAATCCCTCCCAGATGAAGGGCTTTGGCATCAGACCCCAAACAGCCTCACGGGGACCCCACCGACCCCACATCAACCCTCATCCATGGGGCACTCAATGCAGCAATGGAAATAATGGGCAGCCCAGAGCTGGAGGAGAAACCCAGCATGGGGAACTGTTAAGCACCAAACGTGTCAGCTGGATGGGACAGAAAGGATTCTGCTTCAGTTTGACACCAAAGCAGCCATCCAACGCTGTGAGCTTCGAGACACAACAGCACAGCTTACACTGCCAACAGGAGCCAAGATTCCACTTCTTCCTTCACCAATGCACAAAGCTGCATTGATGACCCAACCTTACCCTGCTAGAGACAGACTCAGATCCCTCTATTAAGAGAAAGCCAATATATGAAGCATAAAACTTGCATCAGCTCCACACAGAGCCACACAGCCCTGCACGCCTGTGCTCCCATCAGGTGAAAGACCTCAGGCACCACCTGTGTCACTGCCAGCCCTGGGGTTTTACCCCCAATTTGCTCAGGGGTCCTCAGGCAGAGCCCTGCCATCACACACAGCAGGATGCTGCTCCCTGCTTGGGATTTGCCAACTGTACTCCCCCGGCATCAAGTCCCCTTGTGGGACACATGGAACATCCCCATTCCTCTGCATTACCCACCAAGTGGATCCTGGCCCCTGGGCAAAAACTGTACCCCAGAGAGGTTTGCCCTTTCCAGACCTGTTCATGAGCACATCCCACCAACTCCAAGTCCACCAGGCCCTGTGCAGACGCAGGCTCACACAGAGCACAGCTCAAAGGCACTTACAAGGGCAGTTGAAGTTCTCCATCTCATCCAGTTCTCCTGGATGGAGAAAGCCAGCAGAAGCCACTGAGCAGGGAAGCTGTGCCCACTGCTCCAGCAGCGGCCATTCAGAGATCTGGCTGTAGGAGCACTTGCACAAAGCAAATGGAAAAGCAGCAGCCTCACACCTGCCTGGTTTTCACCCCAATGCTTCCACAGACGAGAGCAGAGCACGGAAGCACAGCGAGACGGCGCTGCTGCCTTGAGAAGGAAGGAGCAGCCAGAAACCTTGGGCACAACGCAAGGAGGGCATCAAACCCGAGAGAATCCAATGGGCTCAAAACCAAACAGGGGGAAAAAAAAAGGAAGGACTCACGTAGTTCTTGACCTCCCTGCGGGCGTTGGCGTCGATGGCGAGCCATCGCTGCTGGTACTGAGCCTTGATGTCGGGGTCCTTGGAGGTGAGAGAGTTCTTGATCTGCAGGCCGGCCGCCACCCGCGCCACCTGGCTGTTGCCGGGGTTGGCCAGCACTCTGGACAGTTCCACCAGGAAGGTTGGCTGCAGGAGGAGGAGAGGAAGGCGCTGAGACCCCCGGCCCCACCGGACCCCCGCAGAACAGCGGCGCTTCATCGGCCTTCCATCCGCTCAACCCTGCGCCGAGCATCGCCTGAACGACCTGCAGGGCTGGGGAGCAGCGTTATTTTGTCCCCTTGCTTGGAGGCCAAACCCCAGCACAGCGATGGATGCTCCGCTCCTCCCCGTGGGATGGAGGTGGGCAAAGTGAGGGCTGCTGCACCCGCATCACCTGGATCCCATGGCACCAAAACCCCATAAGCACGCAGTGGGTTGATGCTGCAGAACCCCCAGCAGCAAAACCTGAGCGCTGATCCGGCTGCAGGACGCGCTCTGCCCCTTAAGGAAACCTTCCTAGGCAGCACAGCTGCACAACAGCCAGAAGCCTTGGCTTCCCCAAACATAAACACCATGCAGCTGCACACAGCACAGCCCTCAGCTCCCTGCAATGGGATGCGAGGGGCACACAGAGCCGGGGGCAGCAGGAATTGCTGCTTTTAGGGGTCAGCTTTGTTTCCAGGAGGAGGAGATGCGATGTTTCGCAGCGCTCTGTGAGGTTTTGTCCCACTGCCTTCTAAAAGGAGGTTTGGGAATGCTTCCCCAAGGAAGGATGGAGTGCTGTGGGGTGGATCTGAGGGGTCCCAGCTCCGAGCACAGCCCCTATGGAGGGCTGCCCCCCGGTGGGGGGGATATCTCATAAGATGAGCCTGACTTAAAGGTGAGAAACAGAGGTGAAATGAACACGTTGCTGCTGCTGCCTTTAAGGGAACAGCCCTCAAATCCTACAGCTCCACAAAAGCTTTTCCATTTCCCCCTCTGGAGTGTTTTAACAGAGCTTTAAGGTCAATTCCCGCAGGAAAACACGGGGAAGGGGGGCAAAAACGGCAGCCCCAGAGCTCCGGCTGCGACCCCAACGCCCCCCACGTCCCACAACGCCGGGACCCCCGGCGCAGCCCAGCCCAACACATCCCCGCTCTATAGGATCGCAGATCCCCTCCCCGGTACAACGGGAGCTCCACGCAACGGCAGCACCGGATGACCGGGATGGCCGCACGTCGCTCCCTTCGCCGCACGGCTCCGGGATGGGCGGATATCGCCGTATTTTCAACCCTCGGTACCGCGCGGCCCCGCCCGGAAAGGCCCCGGCGCTGCGATGGCCGCACGTGGCCCGGCCGCTCCCCTCCGCCGCGCCCCCATTGGCCGCCGCCACCGCCGGGAGCGCCGCCATTGGAGCCGAGCGGAGCGGGCGCGGGAGGAACCGAACACGGGGGGGGGGGGAGGGGAGGGGGATGGGGGAGGTGGAAGGGGGGGCGGGGGGCCGCGATGGCGGCGGCGCGGCTGGGAGGAACCGACGGAACTCACCAGGTTCTCGATCGCCGCCTGCTCCAGGAACTTCTGCGCCGCTTCCAGCTCCGAGCGGTCTGTGGGGGGAGGGGGGGCGGTCAGCGGGAATCGAAGAGGGGAGGATAACGGGGGAGGGGGGGAGGGGAACGGAGCGGGGAGCGCCGCACCCCCGGCACGGCCCGAACCGCGCGGCCTTACCCGGCGAGACCGTCTTCTCCAGGATGGTGATGAGCTCCATGGCGGCGGCGTGGCGGCTCCGGAGCGGCGGAGGGAAGGGAGGAGGGGAGCGATGGGGCGGGGGGGGCGGCGGCGCTCCGGTTTTTGCGGGAGGCGGCGGCGGCGGCGGAGGGAGAAAAAGGGCCGCGCGGGCGGAGCGGTGCGCGCGCGCACACCGAGCGGCGGAGGGATACCACGGCCGCGGCCCGCCGCCCCGCGCCGACGCGCCGATTGGTGGGAGCCGGCAGGCGGCTCGCGTTCCTATTGGTCGTTCGGCGCCGGGGGGAGGGCGTTGGCGGGCCGCGGGGAGGAAGAGAGGAGGCGGGGCTTCCGGCGGCGCCGCGCGCTGATTGGGCGACGCCGCGAAGGGCGCCCCGGCGGCGGCTGCGGCGGTGCTGAGCGGGGGGAGGCGGCCACGTGGGGGGCTCGCGGAGGGGGTGGGAATCCGCGCGGAGCGGCGCCGACCGGAAGTGCCGCGGCCCGGCCGGAAGCGCCGCGTTTGGCTTGGGCGGGGGGCTGAGCGGGGAGCAAAACCGAGGGCACCGCGCTGCCCCGCGGCCGGCATTGAACCCAACGCGGGCGGCTCCGCGCTCCCTTCCGGTCCGTGCTCAAAAAGGCCCTGAGCCCGCAGCTCTCCCAGCGCTTCCCGTTCCTCCCGGATCTGGGCGCAGTTCTGTAGCTGCTCTGCTCGCAGGCCGGCTCCCGTTGGCCTTTGGGCCGCACCGTGAGCTCACCGTCACCTCGTGGCCCCCAGCACCCCCAGCTCCTTCCCTGCGGAGCTCCTTCCCAGCAGCTCAGCCCCAAATCGCACTGATGGTTTCTCCTCCCCTGTTGCAGAACCCGCCGTGCGCTGACCACGCTGAAACCCATCGCGTTTCTCTGCCTAGCTGTCAGCCTGTTCTGGTCTGGACGGGCTGAGGGAGCTGGGCTTGTTCAGCCTGGAGAAGAGAGGGCTGAGAGGTGACCTGATTGCAGCCTCCAGCTCCCAAAGGGAGCCTACAAACAGAAGGGGAGTCAACTCTTGGAAAGGGGAGATGGCAGCAGGACGAAGGGAAATGGCTTTAAGTTGAGGGAGGGCAGATTGAGGTTGGATGTCAGGGGAAGTTCTTTGCTGTGAGAGTGGTGAGGTGCTGGAACAGCTGCCCAGAGAGGCTGTGATGCCCCGTCCATCCCTGGAGGTGTTCAAGGCCAGGTTGGACGGGGCCCTGGGCAGCCTGGGCTGGAATTAAATGGGGAGGTTGGTGGCCCTGCATGCAGTGGGGGAATTGGAGCTTCGTGATCCTTGAGATCCCTTCCAACCCAAACCACTCTGCGATGCTGTGGTCTCAGTGAGCAGCAGCACGGCCTTCCACTCCACCAGAGCTCCAACCCAGCAGAGCAGATGGCGCTGAAGCACGGGGCTCCATCCTCTGCCTTTCGCTCCCAAACATTTTTGCTGGAATGCAAATTATCACAAACCCACAGCACAAATTTCACAAGGGTCGAGGTGTTGCACTGCAATGTGGATGCGGAGCGTTGAGCCGTGGGAATCACCGGGACCTCATTGCTGCCTCCCCACTGCTGCCATTCCACACGTGCTGCACATGGGTCTGAAATCCGGGTGTTTCAGGAGGGTAAAACAGATCCTGAGCTGCTCCCAGTTAATTCCACATCCACCTGTCTGCCCGATGGGTGAAGCATTACCCCATAGTAACAGCCTGGCAGCTATGGGAGCAATGACCTGACATAGGAACGTGGATTTCTGCTGTTACAAAGCCCAGTGCCTCACGCAGGGCTCTCACACAGCGCTGCTGTTCTGAGGGCTGCATGCACAGCAGTGAGGGGTGGGAGGCCGCCGGTCCCCCCCTGCCCTGCACCCTTCCCAAATCCACCCCCTGTGCTCCATTTCCAGGTTGCTCTGGCAGCTCCCAGCCTCCACCAGCAGCACCCCAGCTCCACTGCTGCCACAGATTCCCTAAGAACCCATCAGGGCTCCCCCAGAACTTGGGGTCAATCACCTCAAGGAAAAACATTTTGTCGCTTTCCTTCAGCTCCTCTCAGGTCTTTGCATCGTCTGAAGCGAAAAACAAAACCACCTCGACTCACAGCCGCGCTTGTTCTCATTTCACCCATCGCTGCTCAGGCCAGAATCACAACCGTGTGTTATTTTGTCCGCGTGCACAAAGCAGAAGGGAAATCAGCTTACAGCTCTGAAATCGCTTTGGCTCTGCAGTGCTGACAGGAGGGAAAAGCAGCAGCGAACCGAACGGGGACCATTGGGACAAAAAGGGCCCTGCACCATTCCTGTGCCTCCCACCTTCTGTCCTGGCTCCTGCTGGAGCCCGAGGCCAAGCTGCACAGCCAGCATGCCGTGGTTGTGGCCCAGCAGCACAGGCCATGCTGCACTCAGAGCACAGAAAGCAGCAGGGGAAGCAGCTCAGGACAGAGGTTGGGGCTTGCAGCCATCGCAGGGCCTGGCAGCAGGGTTAGGAAAGAACAAGAGCTCAGGAGACGAATTTCACATTGACATTTTTATTAACGCCAACTTGTTTGGAATTTTCCTTGTGGTTTTTCTGTTGGGTTGGTTGGGTTTTTTGTTTGTTTCTTTAAACAAGAGCACAAAAATGTTTTGGGGGAAGCGGGCTGACAGTCTGCTGACCTTCTGAAGTGCAGTGAAGCCACAACAAAGATGAATTCTTGTTAAAGAAAGGGGAAAAAAATCCGTACGGAGCTCCAACCTTTTTTTGTCAGGGCATCGTGGCGGTGAGCAGCCCGCACCAAGGAAACGCAGCTCAGGCTTCATCAGCACTCGTTTAAGGCTTCTGAATCCAATGACCATCGACATCACAGGAAGGAAAGAGAAGCTACTGCTGCTACGAGGAGGTGGGACGGGCTGGGAGTGGGGACACGGAGCAGAGCGGGGGCCCAGGCAGCAGCGGGGAGCCGGGCACAAAGCGCCGCCTGTGGGCATGCAGGGGGCAGGAGGAAAAAGGATGAGAGACTGAATGGCGTCGGAAGCGGCTATGGAAGATGTTTCCATCCGAGCCCGTTATCAGCAAAGTGGAACCGAGGAGCAGAGAGCGGCAGGAGGGTTTTCTTTCTGCTGAGAGGTAACACAAAAAAGGGGGAGCCTGCGATCTGTGGGGTGAGGGGGGGTTGTGGGAGCATCTCCTGCCCCAAACCTTGTGCTGGGAGCTGGGAGCTGTTTGGCCTCCTGCCTTCTGAGCGCCCAGCCTCTCCTGCCCCCAGTTCTGCTGACCTCGCTCTGCTGGTTTCCTCTTTTTTAGGGGGGGAGGGCATTAAAAAAAACAGAAAACCAAACAAAATCCACCAGAACATCTGCCAACGAGGAGGGGCTGTTAAATATTGTGACCACCGACAAGGCTGGAGGAAGTTTCACAGTTTTGTTATGCTCTATTTTATTACTATCATATTTACAGATTTTTTTTTTCCTTTTTTTTTTTTTTTTCCCTCTCTCTTTTCCTTTTTCCTTTCTCTCTCTTTCTCCTCTCCCCCTCTTTTCGTTGAATCGCGATTAATTTTCATCCAATTTTAATTCTGGAGTGTGAGCAGGAACCACTTCACTACATTCAGTCCAATCCCCGTCCGCTTGAGATAAAAAGACTCCGAATTCTTGGCGTATCGATCGGCCGCGGGGCAGCGGCTCCTCCTTCCTTCCTTCCCCCCCCCCCCCACGGAGGCGGTGGGGCTTCAGGCCGTGGCGGGGGGCGGCCCCTTCCTCTGCACGAAGAACTGATGGATGTCCTCGCTGTCCCTCTTCAGCCAGGCGGCGTTCAGCAGGATGTTCTCGCAGCACTGCTGCACGGTGCGCTCCGCCGACGGCGCCGGGTGGCTCTCGAAGAAAGCCTGCACACAAAGCACAGCGCCGCGGCCTCAGCAGGGGGGTGGAAGCCTCCCCCCGAGCTCCTGGGTTTCTATGGGAAGGAGCGGGGTTTCTCCGCCGGCCGCAGGACGGCTCTGTTTCCATCGCTGTCCCGTCCTCGCCCTCGGGGCAGCAAAACCAGCTTCTGGGTGCTCACATGAAGGCTTTAAGGGCCGTTTTGGCAAAGCAAAGCGCTGCTCCATGTATCGTTGTCTCTGAGCACCGCTGCACAGCGAGCTCTGAGCGCTGCACAACCTCTCGCCTTCATCCCTGCAGCACCTCTCTATCACAGATCGGCCCGGGTTGACAAAGGACCGCCACCATCACCTGGTTTCAAACCTTCCCCCCTCCTGCTACGTGCAGGGGCACCGAGCAGCACAGCAGGCTGCACAGAGCCACAGCCTGGATTGCCTGCCCACAGCTCCAGCTGAATGCACTGCTGTGGGGTGGGCAGAGCTGCCCTGCAGGGAGCCACCCCCCCTTAGAGTCATAGAATCACCAAGGTTGGAAAAGACCTTCAAGATCATCCAGTCCAACCGTTCACCTGTTCCCAGTAGCTCCCACTAAACCACGTCCCTCAACACGACATCCAGCCCTTGCCACCATCCTCACCCTCACCCCAACACAACGCTGACCAAAGGCACAGGGAAGCCATCACAGAAACGAGTCGCAGCTCTGTTTGTTGGGCAAAGTGACAGCATGAGAATCCTCTGCATCATCACTGCTGCTCCCGAACCTCAGGGGAAGGGATTGCTGAGCGCTGCCAACACGGGGCTCAACGGCTCTTCTGACCATGAATTCCTTCTCAGTGTTTGGTGAATGGCAAAGCCACAAATGAGGGCCACGTTTTTGTGTTTGTTCTACCAAGGAGCCCCCATAAAACTGCAGGCAGGGGGCAAAAGAAGCCTGCAGGCTCCCCAGGGCTCAGTGCTCACACACTGTGGGGATTGGGGAGCCAGCAGCTCCCAGCAGAGCCCTGCAGACACTCATCTGTGCCTTGCTTTCATTGCAACTGAAGGCAGAAACCTGGACCTGCAGCACGGAATCGAGCTCATTTGTACCATGTGAGTAGTAATGAGCAAAGCTAATGAAATGGGGATCGTTAAGAGCTGCGTAATGAACTAATTTGTGATGTTACAGTCAAAGCAGCACAACTGAGGAACTGCACAACAGTCCCACAACTCAGAGGCACGGTCCCCAAACCTGTGGCTCCCCCCAGCTCACAGCAGCCCGTGCCCATCACAAATTAAATCCATTGCCTCCACAATTCACGTTTCTTACCTTGACTTCCGCCGCCATTTTATCGTTTGCAAACCCATCCACTGTCAGCTGCAGGGAAAAACAAGCAGAAAACCAAAGGTAAGCAGTCAGCATTTCAGACATAACCCAGTCTGGGCCCTGCATGCTAACAGAGCTGTGCTCCACGCACCTTTATTAGTCTGGATATCAAGAATCCACCCTGGTATCGATTATAGAGCTCCTCCCAGTTGTCTCGTACAAACTTCCAAGCAGCTTTCCTCCCCTGCTTGCTGCCTCCAGCCACTCCTCCGATGACAGACACGGTGTCCTGGGGACGTACCTCTTCCTGGGGACAAACACACCGACAAACATTGCTAACAGACACCGAGGGCACGAATGAAGGCAGGAATCAGCTTCGACAAAGCTGCATTACCCCACAGTAACAGCCTGGCAGCTATGGGAGCAATGACCTTACATAGGAACGTGGATTTCTGCTGTTACAAAGCCCAGTGCCTCACGCAGGGCTCTCACACAGCGCTGCTGTTCTGAGGGCTGCATGCACAGCAGTGAGGGGTGGGAGGCCGCCGGTCCCCCCCTGCCCTGCACCCTTCCCAAATCCACCCCCTGTGCTCCATTTCCAGGTTGCTCTGGCAGCTCCCAGCCTCCACCAGCAGCTTTTCCAATAACTTACTGAAAGTGCAAAGGTGAGAACTTTTTGAATCAGCTCAGGCTGGGAGATGGCCCCGAGGACGCGCTCGATTCGGTTCTTCTCCTCCTGCATGTCTGCTTGCTTGTGAAGCTTGAAAGGCAGAGCAAAGAGCGTTAGCACAGATGTGAAGTGGCCTCCTCTCATCACCTGGTGCTGCTCACCTTGCTGGATAGGCCGCTAGGTTTGTCTTTAAGCACAATATGTGACAAACTGAACCTGTCTGTGAATAACATGGCTGTTATCTACACGAGGGGCCTCGCTCCACACGAGCACAAAGCACCATCAGCAACAAGCTGATCACCACTGTTTATCTAAGGCCAAGTAGAACCGTGCCTCTGAGCAACGGGAAATGATCCTAAAATGAGAGAGGCAGCAATCCACTAGGTGGCAATTTCACACCGCTCGAGGACCAAGGAGCTCAATTAAGGCTGAATCATCCTCTGTTCACCAGCCCAGCAGCACCCAAACTCCACCTCAGTCAACACAGCCGCAGGGTGGGACGTTTTCCCTTCGCTGCACAAGCTGGTTGTGCACAGGAAGGGGCCTGCACTCACCTTGAGCATGGTGTCTAAAGTAGTGCTGTCTCCATGCTTCAAAATAGTGACGTAGACCTGGGAGAGAAGCACAAAGACAGCCTTCACACATCGCACCTGGGGAATGCAAAGCTCACCGTGGGGAAAGGGGCTGTGCAACAAACAGCTGCGATGCGTTGGGGCTGGATTTCAAACGGGTGAGCAGAGCTGGAAGGTGGCTGCACTGCCCCCTTTTGTTTCAGCACTGAATTCCAGGACGGCTTTGCCAACCCCTCTTCCTTCATTTCAGCTTCGGCAAAACAAGAGAGCAAGAAATCTTTGCACCAAGCGCTGACAGCGGGCGCTTCAGGCACACAAAACCCACATCCAGACCCTAAAACCAACACCATCCAGAGACCAGAGGCGTTCCTGTGCCACTGCAGCTGGGAACCAAACCCCCTGATAACCTACAGGACTCCTCAGGTCAGCTGACAGGATGTTTTTTCCTTCCACGTGGTCTTTAAACCGGCGTCGGGCTTCTTCCAAGGTAGCCTTGTGCCCGGCTTTGCCAAGTTTGCCCAGCACCAGACCTCTCAGAAGGGCATCTAGATGACCTGGTCGGTAGGAGAGAACAGTTATTTGGAGACAGCTGAATGAAGAAATGTCATTCTTTGATTCTTCCACCTCCACTGATAAGCTACCAAATAATCCTCCTGCAAATGAGGGGCTATGTAAAGAAACCAGGACTTTCCAGCTCTCCTCAATGCCACTGGAGGAATATTTTAGCTTTTAAACAGCAAGAGGATAAAATCCCAGAGCAAACACAGCACGCTCTGCCTGCGGTCTGGTAATCACAACCAACCTGCTGGATCTGCACTGGGACCATCTGTGGCCTCCCACCCCAACAGCCTAAGAAGTTTGGTGCACTCTGATAGATGCAAAGCAACAGCAGAGGGTTCTTAAACCAACCACTGACTGCACAGGGAAACGTTCACCATTTTAGTGTGCACTTGAGAGAAGGGAGTTGTTTGCAGGCTTTGTGTTTGGCTTTTTAAACATAAAGACACTTCCTCAGCCCTTCCTCTTCCTCCCTTCTCTGCCATTTCCCAACATTTTGATGGCTTGTTTGTTTCAAAACCCAACGGTGAGTTCTCTTACCCTCTCCAGGTTTGGGGTCCCATCCCAGTCTCTCCCCTATTGGTGAAAAGACATCTTTCACAAACACCTGGATTTCCTCATAGAAGTCTGTGTGGGACAAGAGAGTTGAGAGAATCTCCAGGTTACAGCTGAGGTCGCTCCACACCGTGTAATTGGGCTCATTCACAAACGCTTCCATCACTTTCAGAACCTCTACAGTGCTAATGATTCCAGCTCGGGCCTGGGAGAGGAAAAAGACACGGATTAGTTTTCCTTCCATGCAGATTTAAGGCATCCAGCTGCTCCCTGCCCCATAAATGAGGCTGTGCTGAGCTCTGAGGGCACGCAGTGCTTTGCATGCACAGGTGACAACGTCACCAGGAGGTGGTGACACCATGGGGAGGGCATTCTGCAAACAGGAAACAGACAACGAGCTTAAATGACCTCAAAGCAGAGCTGGCAAGAGATGATAAACCTGAGTGCATCTCAGCCAGATCTTACACCCCCCAACAGCTTATTTTTACCTAAAATCGTAATGATTGCGAGGTTTAAGTTTTGCTCCTCGTTAAATTGGCAGCACAAAGCTGCAGGGACCATCTTTGCTTCCTGCTTCTCATAGAAGTGCAAGCAGCCTTCCTGCCTGTGCCAGGGCAAATCTAAGCTGCCTCCCAGCACCGTGAAGGTGCTCAGTGCAGGTGATAAAGCTCCAATCTGCTTCACCTGGGAGCAGACTGGTAAATCATGGCAAAGAAAAGGGGGTGGAAAATTGATTTCTGCTATTTAAGCTGTGATGAAGTATTAATTAAATGGAAACAGGCACAGAAATGAAGGAGTGTAACACAGATCCTGTGTGTGTTGTTATTATCTGTGCCATTGGTCCTGCAATACGTGGGAAGGGACCCAGGCCACGCTTTCAAACCCCATTGACTGAGCCATGACAACTCAAACCCACGCTGCTCCAACCTCCCATGCTTTTGCTAACCAAAAAGAAAGCACAATCTGAAGCACAGAGCACAGCAATGCATTGCTCAGAGCTGACACTGCCTGCTTTTGAGGCAGTCCCTTACTCTGGAGCACCAGGAACCCCCAGCAGCCACCTCTGCCAGGGGAGGAAGGCTTGACAAACCCTACTGGCTGCTAAAGCCTTGGGTAAAGTCTTTGAGGGGATCATTAGAACATCCCTGCTTTTACCAACTAAAAGAAAGCTCCCAAAAGTCTGAACTTGTTGAATGAGCTCACAGTGAAACACATGCAATAATCCCAAGGGTGCTTTGCCTCCAAAAAAACAGAGACTGACTCTTCAAACACCCATTTCTGTCACTGGACAGAACAGCACTTACTTACCAGAGAGAAAAGATCGTTCTGCAGGCCGAGCCTGTCCACGGGGGGTAGGGAGAGGTCTTTGATGGCTGGTATTAAACTCTCCAGCATCTCAGGGCTGTACTGCGTGCGGTAGAAGCCTACTGTGCCAAGGTTCAGCTGAAATGCACCAAAGAGCAAGCGATGAAAAGCCAGGAAAAGAAAGAAAAAAAGCAGATTTTGTAGTTTATTTTAAATCAGGAGCGCTCAGGAGCTCAGCACTGGTGAGGCTGCACCTCGAGTGCTGTGTCCAGTTTTGGGCCCCTCACTGCAAGGAAGATATTGAGGGCCTGGAACGTGTTGAAAGGAGGGCAATGAAATGGTGAGGGGTCTGGAACACAGGGCTGATGAGGAGAGGCTGAAGGAGCTGGGAATGTTCAGCATGGAGAAGAGGAGCTCAGGGGAGACCTCACTGCTCTCTATAACTTCCTGAAGGGAGGTTGTAGTGAGCTGGGGGTCGGCCTCTGCTCTCGTGTCATCAGTGATAGGAGCAGAGGGAACGGCTTCAAGCTACAGCAGGGGAGATTCAGGCTGGACATGAGGAAGTATTACTGTTCAGAAAGGTGGTCAGGCACTGCAATGGATGCCAAGGGAGGTGGGAGAGGCACCGAGCCTGGGGGTGTTCAAGGAAAGGCTGGATGTGGTGTTGAGGGACGTGGTTTAGTGGGAGCTGTTGGGAATAGGTGAACGGTTGGACTGGATGAGCTTTGAGGTCTTTTCCAATCTTGGTGATTCTATGATTCAGTATGAGGTGTGGTAGATGGGAGAGCTGAGGAAACAGAATGGGAGCAAGGAGGAAAGAGAAACCTCCACTCCTAAGCAGGGTAAGGGTGAGGAAGAAGAACACACAGTGCAGAAGACACAACACAGCTACAAGCCTCACTTCTGTAACCTCACTTCAGCTTCGTCAACACGACTCTGAGACAGAACTGTGGTCTCAAGAAAGGACAGCCAGCATCCCTGCCCTGCATCACAGCGGGACAGAAGTGCATTTTGAGGTAGGAAGGCAAAGATCAGCAGCATCTTCGCTCCTGTTGGGGCAGAGGGGTGGTTGTGATGGGCCCCTCTCCAGCAGGAAGATGTGATTCACAACAACTCTCCCTGCTGTTCCATGGATGCTCCTCCAGCTCAGAAACCATCATTCTAAACCTCCTCTGTTCACACAGCAATAATTCCAGTCCCTTGCTTCCTTTCCATTCTCAAATGCTGTTTCTGCCCAGTGTCTGCAGCTCATCTCAGCAGTGGGTTTTTCCACTTGCAGATTCCTACCTGCCTGGTAAAACCCACTGGAAACCTTCACACTAATGGGAAATAAACAGGACTATTTTTGCTCAGAACGGACTTGAACTACACTGCAGTTGCCACGGGATACTGAAAAAGCCACCGGATTTAAAATCAAAAGCTGCTTCTGCTTAATGGGACTCTGTTTTTCTGGGCTCACACTCCGAGAAGGTTCCAGTTTACATTGTCCAGGCTGCTCCTGGAAACAAAGGTCTGAAGGGAAATGTTAAGCATTACAGACAGGAGCCAATATCCAGCAGCAGCACAGCAGAGAGGCCCCTGCACAAGAAATACAAGATTGCAAGGAAAAAGAGAGGGAAGAGGAAAGGAGAACATCACAGTGACAACCAAACTCAGTGCTCCCTTGTGGCCACTCACCTTCACCCACTGGTCTGGTTTTACATCTTTTAAAACCAAGGTCAGCTCTGGCTTGTCCATCAGCACTTGCATTTTGGCACTGGTGGGGTCGTCACTCGTACAAATACTGATGGGGACCATCCACATGGGGAAATCCTCCCCTAAAAGAGGCAACAACAACAAAGGAAGGCCTAAGGAAAAAGGGTTTGCACACTGAGAAGCCTTGCGTGAGGCTGAAGTTTGGGCAGCAGCTGATGTCAGTATGCTGACATTTAAACTGACAAAAACCTGAAGGAAAAGGGCAGTTCTAGAGACCAACACCAAGGGTATCTGCAGCACCTTTGAAGCCTAACACTTTATTTTCCATCTTCAAATAGAGCTGACTTCCATGCAAGACATTTTTATTCATTCACAGCCATAAGACCAGCAGCTCACAGAGCTCCTCAGATGGCAGCAAAGCCCTTAAAGCGGACGTGGGAAGAGAAGAGCCTCAGAATGAAAGCTGAACTGAAGACTGCAGCTTTCACCATAGCAGGAAGACGTGAAAAGCATCACAGCACTCAGCTTTATGTTCATTCTGAAGCCTTAAACACCCAAATCCAAGCAGGGCAGCTGCCTGATCACCCAATATTGCTGTCACTGCACAAAAAGGAATGAATGCTCTGCTTCTGCTCCCAGCCCTCATCTTACCAGCATATGGTCCACTGGCACAGAACTTCTTCTGGACTAACTTCAACACTTTGTCATCTTCTTGCTAAAATATAAAAACAAAAACAATCAGATTCTTTAAGAATTCCAACTTATTTCAACGTTCAGAGCTAAAGAAGAAAGCAACTTCAGATCATTTAACCTCAGCTTCCACTCAGCACGACTTCGGTGCGCTCCTCGAACTCACAGAGCTTCCATCCTCCCCCACAAACAGAAGCTCCAGGATTCATTCCACTTCACTCATCATTACTGTTGTGGAGACGCACGTGCCCTGATCACCCACTGATTTTTTGGGGTCTGATTTCACTTCCCAGTCACTGATCCCAGCTCAGCCTGCGATGCTGCAGCGTAAGCACAATCAGAATGGAGCTGGAAGCACAGCGTGCACTGAGGGGACCCACAGCAGATACTGCACTGCCCCTGCAGCTTTTCAAACACAAAGAGCAAACGGGCCACGTCAGCAAAGCCCAGGCACAGGGCCTGCAGTGCCTCTGGATAAACTCTATTTCACTTTCCACCGGGTTCCTCCTCTTCTCCTCCCTGCAGGAACAGACCTGCCACTACACAAAGCAATTCACTGCACGTTTTTAAGATACTGGAAAGCACCAAATTTGATCTTAAACACAGCGAAAGGCAGAACATCTGCTCTGAAATTAAACCAGCTGCTGTAAGGGGAATTACTGCACAACTCACCTGTTCAGCTTCCACGTAAATGAGTGGAAATCCCATTTGTTTGGTCCATGTGTTCATCACAGCAGCAATAGGTTTACCACTAGCTTTTTCCAGGCTTTCCCAGAGGTCCTCTGTAAGGAAGAAAAGACTGACTAAGGACACCCCGAGCCCCACCGTGTCAGACACTGTTACACCATGGGGCTCTGGGGGGTGGGAGCTGCGGTTACTGCTCCCATTTGCCCACTGTGATCTCCTCTGCCCTTTTGGCAAGTTGTGAAGGTGACAGGTGAGAAAAAGGAAACGGTTTAAACCACCTGCAGGTGAGGAGAAGGGGGAGAAAACCTCACAGCAACTCAAAGCACGCCATCAATCCAGGCTGCACGCTGGAAGTGGCGCGGAGAAGAGCCTCTCCCTGCACTTTTCATCTGTGATGTCAAAAGAGCCAAGCGAGCCACGGCCTGCTTGAGGCTGAAGGTCCAATTGCATGTTTAGGAATGACACCCCCCCAAAAAAAGGCCTAAGAGATGTCAGAGCAGACTTTGAACTGTTTACTCATCCATGCAATCAATACTGCCAAGCGTGGCGTGCAGCAGGCAAACCACCAGGCTCCATGTCTGTCACCACGGGGCTGTGCTCATCAGCACGAGCTGCAGCTCCTGCAGTTCACCTCACCCAAGGCACAGAGCCCCCAGAGGGTGCAGAATTCTGGCTGTGCAGGGAAACCTCATAGGAAACTGGATGCAAGCCCATTATTTCCTGCTTTTCTGTTACTCAGTTGCAAAAGCAGCTACG
Source organism: Lagopus muta (assembly GCF_023343835.1). NCBI lineage: Eukaryota > Metazoa > Chordata > Aves > Galliformes > Phasianidae > Lagopus > Lagopus muta. The sequence goes on along the minus strand of NC_064457.1, from coordinate 1,384,422 downwards.
TAAGAAACCAGCACAAACCGTGTCTCAAGAAATTACTTCTCTTAATCACGTAATAATCAGTTACCTGTGGCTGCATTCTTCTGCAGGAACTTTGTTAAATATAAATTCATTCCTTTCCGAAAGTCCTGGGAACACACAATTGGATGCATGTCATGGCACCACAGCAGAGGCCCCTTCCGTCCTCCCTCCGTGCTGCTTTTAGATTCAAGAACCAACCCAGGAATCCCAGGATCCACACCTGTACACCTGTAACTCCCTCCTAAACTCTGCTGCTACAAAGATGAACTCTTCTGTGTTTTTCCCCAAGCCAGATTTCACCACTGAGATCATTTTATTTCTGTATCTTCCCCACTGCCTCATTTCTCCTAGGTAAGTTCAAGTACAGCCCAAGACCCACACAAAACCAAATACAAACCCAAAACCCACACAGAAGAGAAGTCTTGGGGATAGAACAGACATAAACTTCAGGTGTTTGCAGTGCAGAAACATTTGAGAACCTACAGTTAGCTCCTGACAACGGACTTTTTACCTCATCACCAATGTAGTCGTGCAGCATTCGGATCACAGATGCTCCCTTGCTGTAAGAAATAGCATCAAATATTTCATCTACTTCGGATGGATGGCCAACACTAACCTGTGATGAAGAGGATAATTAACGGTCAGTTAATTGCCACAATGTTCTCATTTTGTTTGTTCTGTTGCTTAGGGAGTTTTCTGATTGAAGAAAGCAATGTGTAACAGAGGAAAATCCACCAAGTGTGAATGCAACCTTGGGTTTTTCCTTGCATTATGAACAAGTGTACAGCTCCTTCTTAACAGGGAACAAAAAACTCACATCCAGCTGACAAGAAAGAAGGGAGATAAGCAGGAGGACAAGGCTTACTTCAATTGGGTGACTGTTGTCTAAGGCATCGAGCTCCTGAGCTCGTGTGTAATCAGCAGAAACAAACTGAGTCCAGATGTCATACTCTGGAAAGCAGTGATCGACACACAGGTACTCAATCCAGGAGGCAAACCCTTCGTTCAGCCAAAGATGGGTCCACCACTCCTGGAAAATGAAGGGGGTAGAACAATAAGAACAAGATTCCAAGGGCTTTACTTTACCAACAAGAAGTCAGCAGCAAAGAGAAACTTGTAACGTCCTCATTCAGCACAGGGCAGAGAACAGGGAATGCCTGCGAGCAGCAGCTCCTCCCTATGAAGGGGTCAGCAGCCCAAGAAGAGCAGTGAGCACAGCTCATCTCCTCCTGTCTTAGAAAAGATCCAGAAATACCCTTACAGGACACACTAATAAAGAAGGATCTGATGATAAAGCAGCTTTTAAGACTGTTATGACAGGACACAATATGGACGTGAAGCACACAGCAACAAAAAGTAGAACTTGTAGCTGTTAGATACCATGGTCACGAGGTTTCCAAACCACTGATGAGCAAGTTCGTGTCCCACAACCAGAGCCACCCACTGGCGAGATGAAGAACAGGAATTTTTGGGGTCAATGAGCAACGCAGTCTCCCTGTATTTAAAAGAGAGAGGTAACTGAGCAGAGTGAAACGTGCCTAGGTCCAAAAACACAGCAAAAGCAGGTGAAACAACCTAAATGAGCTACAGAGTCATCGGTACAACTGAAAAAAACCAAGAGGTATTTCAGTTTAGACGTTGCTTTGGTAAGTTCCACAGTTACTGGAATGCTTTGGAGCAACATTTCCTCACAGCATGCAAGAAAACAAGTGCAGTAACCCAAGCAGGAACGAGAAAGTTTATGCTTTGTGTGTAAAACAGCTCCCCTACGTAATCTAGGAAGGAAGGGGGGACACGACAAGTCTCACCTGCACTGAAACTCCCTTTGCACTGCGTGGTGGATGCACAGCCAACCTCCTCTGCCCCCCTCAGCCCCAAAGGAAGCCCAGCTCCCTCCAGCTGTGTCCCACGCACACAGTCCTGCACACACAGCAATGGGAGCCCCCAGCTCAGGCAGCACCACCTTCCAACACCCCGCTGCAACCGGGATGCGGTGGGGCAGCAGCTTCAGGACTGCTGTGCTGCCAGGGGACGAAGCTCCAGCACAGCTCTGTGCCAACCTGCTGGCCCCAAGGGGATCAAAGCAAGCGTGCCAAATCGAGAGTAAAAGGGGGAAAAAGGAAGCAGCAAAAACTAAAGGCTTCAAAAAGGAAATAATCTACTCGTTGGTGGGGTTTTTTCCCCCCCACGGGAGGTAAAAGATTTCATCAAAATCGTAAGAAGTTCAGATGTGGATTTTTAAACCTGGATTCAAACATCCACTGCAATTCTTTTTTTTTTTAAGGCCAAATTCAAAGTTTAGCAAAAGAAATTCAAAAGGATTGAAGTCCAAAGCTTCCAAGCCCAATGTACAAAATGGAGACTCAGTCTAACAGTGTGCACAGATCGTGTAGGACTATCAAGCAAAGGTCTAAAAGCTTGATCAGAGGAACACCAAAAACTGAAAAGGAAGGCAAGTTAGCATTTTTCATTTACATGATAATCATGTGGCTGCTACATTGACCAACTTGCCTGCAACATAAAAGAAGGAACCCTTCCAGCTGTGCCAGTAACTTGGAGGGGGGAAAAAAAAACAGCCAAGAAAGTTCTCTTGGAGAACAGGCAGTGCTGCCAGACAGCTGAAAGCCCTCACACCCTTGGACAGTGCTTACAGAGCTCATTCCTGCCTTCCTGAGGTCTGTGTAGCAATGCACGCTGCTGCAGAAGTCACAAGGATTCAAACTGAAGCAAGGGCTGAAGGTATTGATTTAGTCTTATTTGGGATGACGCCAGCTCCCTAAAACTAATTCCAGTTACTGCTAAGAATTAGTGAACAAAGAAGGGGAAAGACAGTATTTTAACAGCATACCTATAAGTAACAAGGCCCCAGTTCTCCATGGCACCTTTATAAAATAAATACAAAGGTTTATTGATATGGATACACACCTCTTCCTAAACGTTTATCATTCAAATAAAATACAGTTCATCAATAAAGTGAGTTACTTTACCAGCAGCAAAATCTGCAATAGCTATGAGATCAATTTTAGGAAGAGGGTAAGGAACATTGAAGTAGTCCTTATAAAAAGGCAGAGTTTTAGCAGCAACCTGTAAGAGAGAAGAGGAGAAACCTGGTAAATATTCTGTTAACTTGGAACAACTGGTGAAACCAAAAGCTTCCCGATGGCCAAGACCAGCTGATGAGAGCAGCACACACAAGCTTTCCTCCAGGCGACTCGCTCCCAGCTCCCAAAGCACCTTGGAAGGCTCCCATCCCCTTTTCCTCCCAGGCTGCCCCCTTTCCTTCAGCATTCCTCGTCGCCCATGGATCACAGCTGCACCATTAAATCGAAACGACTCGAGTGAAACGTTGTTCTGTCATCACAGACACGAGTTTGTCCACAAGTGAAGCCTCCTCCAACATCAAACCCAGTCCCCCTAAGCTACTGAAGCAGAACACCCTCCCAAAGCTCTGCCAGATCTGTGTGGCCAAAGGAGAGGCGCACGCAGCCTGCAGAGCTCACACCACCACCACCAAAATCACCTTGAGTGCATTTACCTCTAACGCAAACTTTCCTTGCTCAGCTTTGCCCACAGGAGTGTAAACACGCACCAAGACCCCATCGAGGGACCTGGTCTCTACAAAGTCATATTCTCCCACCACAAATGCCACCAGATACGTCGACATGATGGGGGTGCGAGCAAACTTGACTTCCACCAGGTTCTCATCATCTGGGTACGGCTTCCGGTCAATGACATTCTTCAACATGAAAGAGAAGCAGATTTGTGGAAGTGAAACTGTTCTGCAACGCCTGGCATTCACTACAGCATCGCTAGGAATCGCGTGTTGAACAGGAAAGAAGTTCCCTGGTTTAATAATACAGATCACCAGTTTTCCCCCCCCCTTGCTAAAAGAAGCCCCATCACGAATGGAGACGTGCTGCTGTGATGCACACACGGTGGAAAGGCAGGTGCTCTTCTATGCTATCTGCTTTATGTTCTATTCCTGGAAAGGCAGCTCAACATGTCAGCTATCAGCTGCTGCCCTGCACACAGGATGTTATGCAGTTCCCTGTAAGGCACGAGGCTGGGACCCAAATACTGAAACAGAAACCATAACCACGTGGTCAGTGAGCAAAGCCAGACCTCGCAGGGAACAGTGAAATGAACTGCATTTACCGAAAGAAAAACATCAAAACAAAACCCATCTTCAAACTCACGTGCTTTCCTCCAAAAGAGCACCCAGAAATATCTGCACCGTGTTTCAAACAGTAACCTGAGAACGTTTGTGTCTGTGACAGAAGTGCTGCCACCTGCACACCAGACATCCTCCAGGGCAAAAAACACGCCTGTTTATCTCAAGCTATAGCAGCTATACAAACATGCTAAGGGTTGGCTGTTCCCCCCCCCCCCAGCCACTCTCCATCAAGCAGCACGTGGCATGACATATGCTAGACTTCAGCTAACAAAACAAACGTGCACCACTGTGGTTTGTAAGGTCTGTTTAGGTTTTGTGCTAGCATCTGAAATAACAGTATCATCTTTTAAGAGTTCTCTCGATTTACAGCTGCTTACTCATAGCTACGAAGACAGACTGCATTCCTAAGTCCCCAAACACATTTCTCTTCCCATCAGGCAGCTGCCTTTATTGTAGTTGTATTCAGAAGACAGTTGGTGCATCGAGAACTTACCATATTTGACAAAGCTACTCTGTCTTTAGGAACCACCAATGAAATATCAAAAGTCGCCTTAATAGCAGGCTCATCCCAGCAAGGGAAAGCTCTGCGAGCATCAGTAGCCTGAAAGAAGAAAGAACATTAACCCAAGAGATCACAAGAAGCTGCTGCAATGGAAACAGACCAAAAATAGGTATATCTTATGGGCAAGAAGTTGGATGAATGCAGGCTGGTGGTGATGGCACTGTGCACCTCCTCACCGACCCCCCTGAGCCCTATGTTAAAGCATTCGGTGACTGATGCGATCGTTTGTTTCTCTCTCTGTTTTTCTCCTTCCTTTGTAACGCAGCTAAAAAGCACTCTGTGCTCTGATGGAATCCTACAGTCTGTGCAGAATTTAGCAGAGTCATGGCAGGAGCAAAGCTCAGTCATGTGAGAGCAGAAGGGCACGCAGGCATTCCCAGACAGCAGACACAGGACCACCTGCCCTGCACCCAAAGGAAGCCTTCTGTGAGTGCCAGGCAGCACTCTGTGTTTTCCTGTGGCACGCAGCTACGAAATCACAATATGGAATGAAATTCTGTCCTTATGACCAGGGCTTACATAATGCTTGAGCCATTTTCTGGCTCGCCTTTTGGATGTCATTATAATCACAGAATCACCCGGGTTGGAAGGGACCCCAAGGATCACGTAGTTCCAACCCCCCTGCCCAGCAGGGCCACCAAACATCCACATTCAGATCAGGTTGCCCAGGACCCCGTCCAACCTGGCCTTAAACACGTCCAAGGACGGGGCATCCACAACCTCCATGGGCAGCCCGTTCCAGGGCCTAACCACTCTCCTAGTAAAGAACTTCCCCCTAACATCCAACCTAAATCTTCCCTCCTTCAACTTAAAACCATTTCCCCTCGTCCTGCTGTTGTCAGCCCTTTTGAAGAGTTGACTCCCCTCCTGGGTGTAGGTTCCCTTCAGGTATTGATAGGCTGCAATGAGGTCACCCCGCAGCCTTCTCTTCTCCAGGCTGAATAATGCTGAGATAAAGGCAGAATGTTCTAATTAAAAATTAATATATTTCACAGGGGCAAGCCATACAGATGTGTTTGACCACATCTACATAAATAGATGTTTCCAAACGCTGCATCTGTTTTATTTATATATAGTGCATCACACATCAGCATGACTGTTGGCTGGGGAATGCGCCAGACCCAGACTGCACCGACCTTCAAGTCACAGCATAAAGGACAGTTTGAGCACTGCCCATCCACCAGAAGCAAGAAAATAAAAGCATTTTTGAAGTTTACCCAAAGCAGAACCAAAGCCAGGACAGCAGGCCTGCGCTGCTGCCGAGAACAAAGACCCCACAAGAATGAGAACCCTTGCAAAGAGAAACGCAGCCCGTACCTCAAACTGAGTGACAGCAGCATAGCGTGTGTCTCCAGTAGGGGTTGTGTATTTACTTCGGTAAAAACCTTTCATTTTATCATTCAGCTCCCCTACAAAGTCTATCTTCAACGTTCCCGTCCCTGAAACAGAAACAGATTGGACGCTGTTAAGGAAACACCACAGAGCATCTCTTTGGCCCCAGACCTGCAGCCTGGGCCTCTCAGCTGGACCACTGCCTTTCTGAAGATGGCCTTTGGTTCATCCCCACCCAAAGGTTTTCTGACTTTCGAACCCTTTGCTCTCCTTATGAAAGAAATGAGATCCAGCAGAGCTAAGCATCCAAACCAGCGCAGGCAAAGCCAGGCGTACCATCCAACAGAGCAGGTTCCTGCAGGTTCCTTCTCATCCTCTGAACACAACACAGGAACCAAGAGAGATCTCCCTGAAGCCATTTGACAGGCCTGACCCCACTGCCCTCGTGTGTATTGGCAAAAACACAAGCTGTGGCTGTTCATCCTCTGAAACTTGCTGCAGAAGCAAAGCGGAGCACTGGTCGCATTCAAGCTCCTAAGTCAATTAGACTCAGGATTTATTCTGCCCTCCACCACTGGGTGTAAAAGGGGAAACCTGATCTTGATCAGAAAGGCAGCCTGCCAAAATCCCACAGCACGAAATGCCAGCAGTTTTATCACCTGACCATCTTTACATTTGCGTTGGAAAAGATGAAGCAAAACAGCTTCATCCAAACCAAGGAGCTAAGCTTCAATCCACAAACCCCACACAGCAAAAAAAACAATGGCTTCAAAAGATTTAGTGCATTCAAGCCTAGGAAAAACGCTGCAGTAACTCAGATTAGCCCTTTCTCAGTAAGAGAACAGATCATCAGTATGTGACAGAAATAGCTTTGAGCCTAAAGCCCAACAGCAGGTAAATAATTGGAGTCACCTTCATGTTAGAAGCAAACACCACCATTAAGAAAACAATCTCTCCAGTTCCAGGGGCCCACAGTGATCTTATCTGTTGTGCTTCCCATGAACCTCAGAGATTCCAGTACCACAGGGACCTTGTGAAAGAGGTCTCTTGAGTCAGGTGTTAATCTGTGCTGCCCTTCTAAGCACCCATTCACTGAGCAGACACAGAGATCATCAAAGCACTTCCAAGAGAAACAGATGAAGAGCAGCTTCTTATGGCACTTCCTTGAACCGCGTTCTTTCTGCTAGAAGAGGGAACTCCAACTCTAAGGTATTCTCAGAGTTACTCCAGTCTGACAGCTGACAGCTCAGGTTCCACTCCCTCAGCCTCTGGGGGACACGCAGCTGCTGCTCCAGCTTTGCTAAGCACCACAAATGCAGAGGGCAAAGCCAGCTGAAAGCACCTGAACAGCTCTTACCTTTCTGAAGGGTACTGGGAAAGGAGAGGGTAACCTTCTCATCCTCATTCTGATAGTTGAACCCTGTGGCGTGTACCTCTGCAAGAGAAAGATTTCGTTTGAAAGAAGATCCAGGGATGCTTTTGTAACTCCTGAGCACTTCAGATGAACCCGATCAGCCGAATCCAACAGCAAATCAATGGAGGTTTTGAATAATCCAGAAGGATCGTTTTGAGCAACCAAAGAAACACCAGCCTTTGTCTGCAGTGACCCCACCTCACCTTGCTTCAGGCCTGAATTCAGCACATTCACTCCAGAGCCTGTGCAACACTACTCCAGCCCTCGAAAACAGCAAGAAATGGCACTGTTTTCCCTCAATATTAAAGGCTTACATTAGTGCAGCGGGAGTCCTGTTAATTACCCTGAGCAGAATGCTGATGATTTAACTAATAATTCGTGGGCTGGTTTGAAAAGCACACTAATGCCCACAGCAAGGTGGTTTTGTTTGGTTATAAGCACTAAGAAAAACTCGATGCTGATTTTATTTTAAGCATGTCTTTAGACCCACAGACCTACCTTGGAGATGGTGCACCATTCAGCAAGGGCATCCAAAACCAACTGGAATATTAAGCAGCCCGGCATTCATTCACACAGCGTCGGGATCTATTTGTAGATGCAAACATCTCAACTATGAGAGCAAAGCAGGAGAGCTGGGGGAGGGAAGCAGCAGAGCAGAGCTGCCCTGCAGCCCGTGGACAGAGCCAGCTCCTCCTGGTGCTCCTTCCTGCCCAGCTCCCCAAGTGCCACTGGGGCACACGAAGCGATGCACGACGGCGCTCCTCCAACCACACATCTAAAATAGCTGCACGGGGCCTTGCTGTGCAAGTTCTGCTATCTTTGTCCCCCTATAATTAACTGCTGCCATAACTAGCTATCTCTAAGGAATGCAAATCTGCACCAAAACAGATCAGCAGAAACAGAGACCGCACGTCAGTGCCACAAATGAACCAGCTGGGTAACCCTGGGCACGGCAACGTCGTGCAGGAACGCGTAACTCCAGGTTCACAGCGAATATCTGGCAGGTCAGAGCAGTTTGTGAAGATCCACAAAGTGCCCAAACCAGCATCCAGTGGCAGCATTCCCAGCACGAACTGCCCACCCCATCCACTAACAGCAAATCCGATGGGAAAACAAGGTTTGGGTGCTGAAATGGCAGAGAAACTCAGGGAGCTTTTCAGAACTGACCCAGGAAGAACGATGCAGCAAAAACGATGCAGCAAAAACGATGCAGCAAACAGCCTCTGCAACCACAGAACGGCCTGGGTTGAAAACAACATAAAGATCACCTAGTTTCAACCCTGTGCCACAGGCAGGGTCACCAACCATCAGCCTGGGAGGCACACAGACACACATGCTGCTTTCTGAACAATCGCAGAGAGAAGGGACAAAACAGAACAGAACAAAACAGAACAGCTACTGCAGAGCGAAAGGCTCGTTTAAAACAAGGCTGTGATTTACAGCATGCCCTGCCTTCCCTGCTCAAGTGTCACTACCAGAACCCAGGTACGCAGCTTCGGAGGCAGCCCGAACGTTCTCAAGACGTTCAGATAAGCTGTTGTATAGATAGCAAATGTAATTGGAGACATGGTTTGATTTTGTATAAAACGTGACGTGTTGGTTTGGTTTTTTTTCTGGAATACGATGCTGTCAGCCTTCAATCAGAGCAAACACCACCCTCTGCTCACAGAGCACACAAACCACACCGGCGCTGCTTTCACACCGCGCCGCTCGGCCTTCGGGCAGGGCAGCACCATGACACAACTCGAGCTGTGCAAACAGACAAAGATCTTTACAGGATGGAAAACAACTCCACACTGTAATGGGGAGCTGCGAGAGTTTAAAGATCAGCTGTGAGCCGGATGAGATCAACTGCTGAAACAGACCTGCTTGGGTTTGCTCGCTGGGGGAAGCCAGCTGTACCCTCAGCAATGGAAAAGTCCCTTCATGGAGGGGCTGTGGTCCATTGCAACTGAACTCACACCAACAGCAAAGCCATTGCCTCCACTTACTGCATGTAGGCTTGGAGTTTTTCTATTCCAGGCTACAGCAGGATCGATATCCCCTGCTTTACTCCTCACTGTCCCTCAGGGGTGGCTCACATAGTCCTCAAAGCAGTTACTGATACATTCACACGTCAAAAAGAACAGAATGTAAATGAAAGATTTGAAGCTACACTCTCTAAACTGACGACTCAGCACTAATAATTAAACCCACAGCAAAAAGCAGCACAGAAAACCACCAGCAATGCTTCTTGTCGTTTAAGAGAACCACTCACAAACGAAGATGTAATTGCAGTTAAAGGCCGTCCGAATTCCTAACAGCACTGAATACAAAAAGCTCCTGAGGAGAACAACCCGGTTTTGGCAGCCTGCTCACTTTGGAGAGTCTGGCACTGCAAGGTTGCAAGTTAATCACCAGCACATTAGTGCACAGTCTGGACCAAATAGCATGAGAAAATACAAAGCTGCTAGAGCTGCCTTGGAAAAAAAAGCATCCAAATCAGAGCTAGCGACTCTCCGGGACTGGGAGTGCTGCAGATTAGATTTTACAACAGCATTTTAAACAAATTACAGCCTTCCTACAAAGTACTTCCTGAAATGGCACGGTAACGAGATGGAAACGTCAATTAATGATCCCAATTTCTGTGTTACACACTTCCAAACGTGGAGCCTCGCCAGCGGTTCCAACCGATGTCAGACGGACGCGGAGCAACACGGCCAAGTGGGAATGGTGGCACTGGGACTATCAGAATTGAGCTGGCTGCAGAATAATGCTGCTCTATGCACACAGGTTGGGCTGGGGGGGGGGGGGGGGGGGGGGGGGGGGTTGTGTTTTGTTTTTCCAATTGGCCCCACATAAAGCAGGATGAGATGGACCACTCCAACAGAGCTGCTGGGAGAAGTCAGCTGCACCCACAGCAATGCAAAGCTGATTCCTGTGGAGGGGCTGGGGGCCGTTAGAGCTGAGCTCACCCAAACTGCACAGCCATGGCCTCCACTTCCCATCACTGCACTCTGGTTTGGGATTTTTCCATTGCAAAGTACTGAGCTACCAATATCTCCCGATTTATTCTTCACTGTCATTCAGCTGTGGGCTACGTAGCAGAAATCGGGACTGGCACTTGAAAAGTTCAGCCATCATCCCTCAGCTCCCAGTCAAACTTTGGGAATGCATCTGATTGCCCTGGAAATGCGCATTAAGGACCGAATGCCACCCCCTGCTGCCTCCATCTCCCAAAGAACAAACAGGTGGAGCCTTGCAGGAGAAACCCTCACACAGCTGAACTCGCTCTCAAACATCCTCCATAAGCAACATGAAGAAGATTCACCCAAGGGACCAAACTCTGCTGATTCAGCTGATTTCTGTTGCTTCGTTGGACCACATTTCATATTTGGTTTTTGTGATCAGTTCTAAAATTACCATCCAGAAGCTGTGCACAATAGAAGCATTAGTAAGACTGACTTGATCTGTATCAACAGGTGCCAGCAAACAGCCTGCCAATTTCATGCAATTTTACTTCCAAAGCCATTACACTATTTGGCAGTTCACCAACCTGAAAGATACGTTTTAACCCCACGAAGCCAGACTATAATTACAGAAAACATGCCAAACTGCACCTCCAGTATTTATGCTACAGCACTTGGAGAGGTGAGCACCCACACTGCAGCCCTCAGCATCCAGAGCCCGAAAGCTGACATCAGAATGAAGAAACTCAAGCTACAGAAATTGATTTCCAATTTACTCAGTTTTAAAGACAAAAGCCTCTGTGAAGCTCTGCTGTTAATACTTCAAGGAGAGTGCACCACTGGTAAGGAATATAAAAGCAGACCCCCTGAAGGACAGTGAGATCAGCTCCGAAAACACAAAAACGAGCCACAAACACCCTCTCTATTTTATTAACTTCCCTTGACTCGAGGGGAAAGCAATGATTCTCAGGCACCTTTTCCATTTGTTTTCACTTTCTCAACAGCAAAACAAGGAGCCAGCAGGCGGTGTGGGCTGGGAAGCAGTGCTGGATGGAACAGACCCCATCAGCTCTGCTCCTCCCTGCACTCTGTGTGCTGCTTCCCTGCTGCAGCTCCCAACAGCACCTCTGCTTTCTTTGGTCCTACATTAAAAAAGCATCAGATTGAAGTGCAAAAACTCCCTGTTTGCCACACCAAACTCCATCAGCCTGAGGATTCAGCCTGCTATTCCAGAGAGGGCACTGCAAGAAGAATGAAGCAGTCCCAAGGAAGGCAGGTTCCTCGTGCAGGGGTTCAGGCACAGCCCTTCCCTCCGAGGCTCCCAGCTGCTGGGCAGACGTACCTGGGAAGTTTAACCCACTCTCCATGGCCTCACACACTCCTTTAATTCACAACCCAGTTCTGACACAGTTGCTCCTATGACTCTTCCTCCTGCAGAGCCTTTTGTTGTCTGAGGGATGTAAGAAGCAGTTGTACATCGTGGACCAAATTACTTCAATGCCTGAGGCAGCAGAGGCTCCCCGTGACAGCCAGAAACCCTTCACCCACTATCAAAGCATTGCTCCATTCCAAGCTCCTGATTTCCCACACCTTGATCACTTCATACTGTAATCACTGTAACTCTTTTTGGGCCTGCTAAAATCTCCACACAATAGATTGGTGACGACATCAACCTCCATGGCAGCGTATCATGACAGCTCCTGCTGCCTTGTGTCCCCAAGAACCTCCTGTCTTCCAGTGCACTGCCTGCTCTCCTCCACACAGCCACCTTTATCCACACTAGGAAAATTCTGTTCCATGTCAATTAAGTTCTTTGCACTTTTTCAGAGCCTTCACAGTGAGGATTTCCTACTGCTGGCCACGCCTGATCCAGCTCTAAGCAAAGCCCTTGCTGCAGCTTTTGTCAATATTGCCAGGTCCATAGGTGCAGAGGATGTTTTTTTATGCAGGTACAACAAACAAACAAAGTCACAGCAGGTGCCCTTTCGCCTATGACACACAAATGGGAGAGCAGGCCAAAGGAAACTTGAGGCAACACACAGGAATGGGGAAAAGAAGGAAGGCTGGGGAACTGGCTGCACGCTGTACAGGGAGGGCAGCTCCTCCAGTTATGAGATGTATTTTCTATTGATGTTGTTAACCGTTGGCAGCAGCAACAAAAACACCATAAAACAGCAGCCCTACCTTCGTCTCCTTCTGGCGCATAGGAGGCTGTAATGATGTCGATGTCAGCACAGTTCATCACAATCTGGTTGGTGCCATGCTTCACCTGCAAGAGAAACGTCATCAGCACCAGGAATAAGGGAGCAGAGTAAAGGAGCACAGGGGGCAGGGCACCCCAGCAAGGCAGGCATTCTCCATCTATCGACTCCCACATCACCACGTGCTTCCAAGGGGCAAAGCAGAGAAAGATTTTCCACTGCCTGCTCTCGTCCTTTTCAGAACCCGAGTGCCTGAATCCCACTCCAACCCTCCGTCCCTGCTTATCAATACTGTAATATTTCAGGGAATGGGCTGCCTGTTCAATACGTGTGCTGGACAATGGGGCCCTTGTACATGCCTGGAAGCCAAGACCAATGAAAACAGATGGAAAGCTGTAGGCTTCCTTTCAGCAACGACCTGGAGGAGACTGCAGAACAAGTGGAATGCTTGTGAACACAAACCCACACCTCCCAGAGATCACAGGCAGCACAACCTACAGCTCAGCATTCTGCACCGGTGACGATGTTACAAGTTCTTAGGTTAAAAACATCTGCCAAGAAATTCCCTTTACATTTTCCTGAAGGCTTTCCTTCTGCCAGCTCTTGGCTACGCACACTTTGCTTTATTTAACAAGCGGCCGGCTCCCAGCGTAGTCACAAACCGCCTCCCCGTGCCAGCTCCCTATTTGGATGCAAGAGCTCGAACACAGAAGAATTCAAATTAAATATCAATTAATTACAAAGGGGCTAAATATTTGGGAACTAAACTAGGAATTATTCAGAACCTTAGGGCTGCAGCCACCCAAACCAGCACGCTGGATGGAGCCGGACAGCACTTCAGGCAGCAGGCAATGCCTGCTCTGCAGAGAAAGGAGAATCCCTCCAACAGCCACTGCCGTGCCCAGACACTTCAATCCTTACAGCATGAGGACTTACAGCCCTTTCTCGTTGCTTTTTGCCTCCTAGTGCCCTGTTAGCCCTCTCCCTGCTACCAGCAGAGCCACAGCAACCAAATGTGAGCATCAGTGCTGGGGATGCTTCAGGCATCCAAGGCAGCTCTCAGCCCCCAGCCCTCCTGCCCAGGCTGACTGCAGGAACGCTTCCTCAGTCGTCGTGTGCACAAGACCCAAATCTGGTCGGTGATGAGAGGCTTCAGAAATTCAACCATGTAACTCAATAGCATCGTTAAGAATGGGCCATCTAACCTAATAATCTGCCTGCCCAAGTGCTAAAACCTGACTGCCCAAGGAAAGCCACCCCCCTCAGACGCTTCACTGGGCACAAACCTCCCCCAGCAGTTTCTCCATTCTCTCATCACCTCCCTTGCTGCTCCTCATCCCAGCAGCAGAGCTGGCTGTGCACTCAGCACCCAGCTCCTTTCCCCACGGTGCCCCTGAGGGTCACAGAACCGAACCAACAGCACCCAAAGACCTGCTTGGGATTCCACAGCAAGGGATACAACACACTTGCAAGGCATGAAGCTAACAGATGGAACAGCTGCAGAACTCGGGCTGGAGCCGATGCTTCCAGTACAGACTTGCAATCTGAAATCCACGTTTTCCATTTGGTGTGCATGAAACCAAAGGATTGCAACACCTCCCAAAAGACAGAGATCCGAGCCCGATGATTTTCATCACAATTCTAAGGTTTGGGGTTTTTCGAGGTCTTCTAAAACACAGAAAAAGAAATCAGGATGAGAAAATCTTTTTATAAAAGACTACTTGTGAAGACCTTTATTCAATCTACAAATCCAAATCTCTCTGGATTAAGAATTCAAGATGCATAAATAGTTGTCCAAATTGCAGACAATACTGGATTTAACAATAGGCTTGATCTGTAAAAAATGAACTCTTCTGAGGACAGAGGAATTTCCAGCACAGCACTGTGCAGCAGAATAAGAAAGTTTACGTTGAAGCAGAGACAAATCCAGAGGCTCCTCAGAAAAGCAATTACCTATTCTTAGATTTCCCTTGCCTCCTACAGTGACATGGAAGAGGCATTTAAAGGGATTGAGCCAGGAGATGGAAAGATGAAAGGTAGAACTCAGTGCATGGATGCAGACATCCAGGACCACGCACCGCACTGCTGAGGCTCTGCTAATTGAGTTGTGGAAGGAAGGAAAGCTCTCAGGTTGGAGCAGAGGCCCTGGCTCCCTCCTATCGCCCAGATGATGGACAGCAGACACACCTGGAGGAACAACAGCAGCACAGAGCCACAAACCACCCGTTTATCTCATGAGAACCTGCAGCACAGCCCCACTGGGAATGGAAGGAGGGAATGAGACGCAAAGCTTTAAGTTTGCTGCTTCCCACGGAGCTCCAGCAGCGTTCAGAGCCAGCAGTGCCCCAAAACACACTGCAGACACTGGGCTGCTTTGGTGCTGATGCTCTCCCAGCCCAGCACGCCCCCTTCCACGCTCAGCACTTGCTGCTGGGAAGGCAAATCTGAGATGCCAGCTAAAGCTGCACCCAAAAAGTTTTCCCAGGGAATATCGTGCTGCACAGAAGGGCTGAAAAGGCCGATTACTCAACTATTGTGCACACCACAATGTTCATTTAGCACAAAAAGATGAAATCACTCTTGCCTTAGTGCTCTACAGCTCCTTTCCAGTTACGTTTCCTCCTATGGGCAGGCTGAGCCCAGGGCCGGGGGCTGTGAGCACGGTGGCACCTACACTGTTATTCTGACAGTGAGAAACAATGAAGACTTCAGCAGAGCTGTGCCAAACATGACTCAAAGATGCTGGGAGGCCGTTTGTTTTCTCTAGCAGGAAAGGACTCGATGGAAAAACTTCTTTCAGGACGTGAGAAACAAGATTTTGAATGGCTTCAGTGGAATGCCAGCCTACCTGAAACTGCACTGGGTGCTCAGCAGACACCTTCTGCAGCCAAAACGAATTCTGCAGGGCCTTTTGCAGGTCCAGGTAATGACATCTTGTAACTCTGCTTCACAATACTTGCCTTAATGCAGCATTACAGCCAGCATGCACACTTTCAGCTTTTACCCTCTAAAAATAGTCAACTAAAATTACTTCAGTTCTCTTCTAAGATGCAGCTTTTTAAGAATTCCTGAATACAGTGAGAAAAGTATGAGAAGGTTTTATTAATTCGTATCTTAGAGGAAACCAAAGTAGCCAAGCAGTAAAACTACCACTGCCAAGACCAATAGGTGCACTGGAAAAACCCCCTTCGCTCCAGTGACCATCCCTATATCCATCTGCAGCAGCCACACGTGCTTCAGAAGAGAACAATCTGCATGGACAAGCAAATCCCCCCGGAACTGTAATGAATGCCATCACCTCAGCGCTGTGAAATGCAGAGCTGGAGGGGAAAGGAGCAAAGATCCCCACTTCCTGAGGAGCAGCAGGCTGCAGCGCTCAGCACAGCACCTTCAGTGCTCACCTTCCCCAAATTCAGACCTGATTTCATTGGGTTGCAAATGTAAACTACAAAGCTGGATAAGAAGCCTGTGCGACACTCACCACCTCCTGCCCACCTCAGGAGATGCAGAGCACAAATACTACACCTGTTACAGCTCCATGTCTCAAGGTTTACATGCTGGAGTGTCAATCTTTAACCGGCACGCAGCGAGATCGGAAGACTGCGTATCTTTAGCTCAGCTCACTCTGCCTTATCAGCCTATTAAAAGCAACAGATACAGGTTAAACACTGCTAAATATAACAGAGCATCCCTAAGACACGTTAAAGGGGCTGGGAAAGATCCGTGCACGAGCCCATCCACCTCAGGTTGGCAACTCCTTCCTGTACAAATGCAGTTTGAGAGGGGAGAATCGCTGCTGTGCTGCCCACAGACAGCAGCAGGCAGGCAGCACTGCACCCACTGCCCTGCATGGACAGCTGAGCCCTCAGAGATGTGCCAGCACTGAGAATTCCCTCCTGGAGGCTCCCACAACGCTGAGCTTCAGCAGCCAGCTGTGTTTGTGCCTTACTCACGCCTGCCTTTCAGCACGGTGCAGGAGAGCAGGCCGACAGCAGGAGCCCTGTGTGCCCCACACCCTCCAGCAGCAGCGCTGACCCCAGCAGGCAGCAGAGCAGTGCACGGAGCTGATGGCTGCCCCCCGAGCACCAGGGCTGCAAGAAACCAATCTGCAGCTAACAAATGAATAAAGGAGATCAACTGCTTCCACTCAAAAAAAAAAATAGAAAAACCCAACCCAAATCTTCATTGTGCTCATTCTGAAACATCCACACCCCCAAATGAATGGTTCACAGCTCCAGGAGTGCAGCTGCTGGAGGGGCACAGGACCATAGCAGGCAGTGCTGCTCCAGACCCACAGCTGACACACAGGATCTGCTCCTCCCCACGTCCTGCCTGTGACCAAAGGCCCCCATTTCACGAGGAACCTGCAAGGATTCCTGGCTTTTAAGCCACACCAATGGAAAACTGTCCGTTTATATAATTGTTACATAATTCTCCAGGCTCCCAACGTGCTCCTATGACCACAATTTACATGATTTCAGGATCTCAGGTAAGCACTCAAAACTTTGGAGTTAGGCCGCCACGCACTTCACAAGCTAAGTATTAAATGTTATCATGGGACAGATTAGAGCATTGTTCCTTTATCAGGGAACAACAATCAGCAGGCACAGGGTCACTTCCCTAACTTGAAAACCTGAAGTGCCATCATAAACTACAGGCACGTATTCTTTCTTTTTAAGCCTTCGAAACCAGCCTGCTCACTGCTGACACCCAAGCAGCCTCCTTATCTTCTGAATCACAGAGGGCTTTGCTCTCTGAAGCCGTGGAAGAGATGCATCACCCCTCAGTGGGGCAGAAAAGCAAAGTGTTTCTGTTCAGATCCTGACAGAGGCCTCAGTGCCCGCAGCCAGGAGGGCTCAGCAGAGCTTTTTCAGGGCCTGGTGCTCAAGCTGAAAGGCTT
Organism: Lagopus muta; assembly: GCF_023343835.1. Lineage (NCBI taxonomy): Eukaryota > Metazoa > Chordata > Aves > Galliformes > Phasianidae > Lagopus > Lagopus muta. Next base: position 1,366,873 of record NC_064457.1, on the reverse strand, counting down.
AAAGCTCTACACAGAAAGCTGCCAACCCCAGCTCACAGCCAGCAGCACAAACTCACCCATCAGGTGTTTTGCTCCTGGTGTCTCGACTAGGAATTACAGCCCCTGCTAATTCCAGTTTGCTGTTCAATATGCAGAAGAGCAAACGAACATGTATGAAGCGTACAAACGACGTTCCCATCATTTAATCCTGCTCCATTTTGGTGTCTCAATTTCAGCACTCGCCCTGCAATCAGGAAGCATCTCCCCTTTCACTGCTCAAGGTGGATTTCCACTCGCCCAGCCATAATCACACTGCAATGGGGCAGAGGGACTAACGATCACGCTTTATTAATTATTAAAAACCATTTCTGGACCTTCAGGAAGAAGCATTCTATCTCATGATTACTTTCATTCCTTACCCAAAATCCTGAAAATCCAGTTTGTCTCACTGTTAAATCCCTTTCACCTCCAGGCCTGCACAAGGGATGCCGAAAGCAGGATGAACCCCGCTCTACTTTACGAAAGCTGCTAACAGAAATGGTCAACAGGTCCTCAACGGAGCCAATGAGATCCAAAAGCACGCGAGTTATTTCTTCTAGACTCAGCCTCAACTCAGTAAGGCACAACCAGCAAACGTCAGCACATTCTCATTAAGCAAGCCATTCCCTCGCACCTAGCATTGTTGGAGAGCTGGTTCTTCTTCTCCCCAGTAGGAGCACCAGTTATCCTCTCATTTTCTGGAGCGCGCCTTCACCAGGCTGGGGACACCAGCAGCCAAGCAAGCTTCACATCTGCAGCACTCACCACATCCACCTTCTGTGCACACCTGGGACGCAGCCTGGAAACTCTCCCATGGTTGTTATGTTACTCAGAGGCTTCAGAATAAAGATGCATCACATTAGAGGCTTTTAAAACATCCCCCTACTCCGTTTCTCTCTCCCACGGGAACAACAAGCTCGCCACAGCGAGAGCTGAATTGGTGACAACCTTGAACCCTCTGCATCAATGCTCTTCCTTATGCCCTCAGCTGGTCAGAAAGTCCAGAATGCTGCACTGTCAGGTGCTGCCTCTGCCCTAAGAAACCACTGAGCAATCCCTCGAACAGCAGCACAGAGCACTACCATATCCCAGCAGGGCTGAAATCCACAAAACCCCACACCAAACCCATAAGAAGGCTCCGAACCAACACGATTCCTGGAATTCAACGAAGTTTCCACGGCTGCAGCTCAACACCACTCGCTCCCAGCAGCCCCAGCCTGGCTTAAAAACCCATCGCTCCCCTCCCCCCCGTGTTATTTTTAACCGGGCTGATTGCAGTGATCCCATTTGCAGTGCAGCCCCACAGCTGTACCAGGGCCGAGCAGCAGCGCTTGGGCGCGAAGACAGGAATGGGTGCTTGGGATCCAAGCGGAAGAGATGGGGAATTTCTGCAGCCCCAAGGCAGCACGCTGTGGGAGGACCGGTGCTGTTTGACACCAACACGTACATTGACACCCTTTTTCTTTTTTTTTTTTTTCTTTTCAGGATTTCTTCCACATGACACAAACTTACTCATCCTCCTGCGGGTCCGCGGTCACGAGGGCTCACAGCTCAGCCCCCCAAGAGGGTCCCACAGTGCTGCAACCCACAAGGCTCTGGCAGCCCCCTGAGCACAGCATGGCAGCTCCCATTGGCCCCCCAGCCCCCCGCAGGCCCTCAACCCCCACAATGGCTCTCAGATCCCCCCCCACTGACTCTCTACCCCCACAATGGCCCTCAGACCCCCCCCAACGGTCTCCAACCTCCCACTGGCCCTCAGACCCAACACTGGCCATCAGATCTCCCTACTGGCCCTCAGATCTCCCTACTGGCCCCCAACAACCCCAATTGGCCCTCAGACCCCCCCTGAATGGCCCCCAACCTCCCACTGGCCCTCAGACCCAACACTGGCCCCCAACAACCCCCAACTGGCCCTCAGACCCCCCCCCACATTGGCCTCCAGACCCTCCCACTGGCCCCCAACCCCCACATTGGCTCTCAGACCCATACCAGCCAGCCCAACCCCCCCCCCCCCCCCCACTGACCCTCAGACCCCTCCATTAGCCCTCAGACTCCCCCACTGGCCCTCAGATCCCTCCTCACTAGCTCTCAGCCCCCCTCACTGGCCCTCAGTCCTCCCACTGGCCCCCAAGCCCCACATTGGCCCTCACACCCCCCCCCACCGGCCCTCAGTCAACCCCTTGGCCCCTGACCCCCCCACTGGCCCTCACACTCCTCCGCTAGCTCTCAGACCCCCCATTGGCCATCAGATCCCCTCACTGGCCCCCAACCCCCACACTGGCTCTCAGACGCACATTGGCCCCCACTGACCCTCACACTCCTCCACTGGCCCTCAGACCCCTCCATTAACCCTCACACCTCCCCCCCCCCCCCCCCACTGGCTCCCAACACTTCCCACTGGCTCACAACCCCCACATCGGCCCTCACACCCCCCCCACTGACCCCCACACCCCCATTGCCCCCCGGCTGCTCCCCGCCGCCCCCCCCAATCTCTCCCTCCACCCCTCCCCCCCCTCGCCTCACACCGCGGCCTACCCCGACCCCCCGCACCCCGACCAGGCCTCACGGGGCGGGGCCGCACCCGAGGCCCTCCTGCACCTGCCCGGCCTTACCGGGAACGTTGAAGGGATTGCGCTCACCTGCACGGCGGCTTCTAACTTGCCCTCGAAGGTGAAGTCGATGAGGTCGGGCTTAAGGCACAGCCCGTAGTTAAGGGGGCTGACGTCGGCGGGGAGCCGCTCGAAGGGCCGCTTAGCCGGCATGGCGCAGAGCGCCCCCCAGCGGCGGGGCGGGGCGGCGGAGAGGAATGAGAATGAGGGAAGAGTGGGGGGGGGTTGGGGGGGGGGCGCTGCGAGCGGCGGCGGCCCCGCACCGATACAGCGAGCGGCGGCGGCGGCGGGAGGGAGGCAGGGAGGGAGGGGCGGGGGCGCGCGCGCGCTCCCGGCACGAGGAGGCCGAGAGGGAGGAGGAGGAGGAGGAGGGGAGGAGGAGGAGGAGGGGAGGAGGGACGGCGCGTGCGCGCGCCGCGGCGGCCACGCGGCCGCGCACGTAGAGAGAGGCGAGAGCGCGTTGCGTAACGGGTGCGCGCCGCCCCGCCCCATAGGGAGCGAGAATTGGGGGGGGGGGGGGTTGGGATGGGGGGTTGTGTGGGGCAGCCGGGCTCTGCTGTGCTCCGCCCCCCCTTACAACGCGACTACCACCACCACGCTGCCTGCAGGGACAGCGACCCACAGAATCACTGCATGGTTTGGGTTGGAAGGGGGCTCAGGGATCGCGAAGCTCCAACTCCCCCCCCCCCGCCGCATGCAGGGCCACCAACCTCCACATTTCATACCAGGCTGCCCCATCCAACCTGGACTTGAACGCCTCCAGGGATGGACGTGTTCAGACCCCCCACTGGCCCCCAACACCCCCACTGGCCCTCAGGCCCCCCCCATTAGCCTTCTCACACCCCCCAGGTGGAGTGGTGAGGTGCTGGAACAGCTGCCCAGAGAGAAGGACAACCCCTGTGAGCAGCCCAGTTCCAGCACCTCACTGCTCTCAGAGCAAAGAACTTCCCCCTGACATCCAACCTCAATCTTCTCTCCCTCAACTTCAAACCATTTCCCCCTTAGATATGAAAATCATTCCTAATGCCCAATCTGACCCTCCCTGCTGCAATGTGAGGCCGTCTCCTCTCATCCCATCGCTTATTCCTGGAGCAGAGAGCAAGCCAGCTCACTGCCAGCCTCCATAGGGGGCTGTGGGACGAGATAAACCCCCTTCCTTGTGCTTCTTTTGCTTCAGGCTGACCCACCCTGGCTCCTTCAGCCTCTCCCTGCAGAGCTGCGGTGCTCCGGACCCCTCTCAGCCCCATTGCCCTGCTCTACATGCACTCCTCAATGCCTTTCTTTGCTGCCCAAAACTGAGCACAGCACTCAAGGTGCAGATCAGTGCTGAGAACAGATGGACAATCCTTTCAGCTCCGCTATCTGGGAGCTCAGGGCCCTTTTTGCTGCATTAATCAGCCTCTCAGCCCCCTGCGCCCAGATAAGGCAGCACAGCACTGCTACCCACCCATCTCAGCCCCATAAGAGCTGCAAAACACCCAGCTCAGCTCCTCGGGCTTTGTGGAAGATGCAAGGCAAAGAATCCGCCTTCAAAAGCTCCGTGCTCAATACAGCCAGCGGTATTTACAGGGCAATCGACGTCCCAAGTGGGTGCTGCTGGACGGCCGGCTGCTTTCGTGACAAACACCAGCAGGAAGTTTAAAAATTCTTCATAAAGCCTTTATATGGGAAAGAAAAAGGGCAAAAAAATGGAATTCCAGCCTCCCCAGCCCTGCCCTGTGCTGAGCCGGTTCAGCCCCGGAGCCGCTCCATGGGGCCAATAATTGCCTTCTGTTGCTGCAAGCCATGCAAACCCACCAAAACCCAAAGATTTATTTTTGCTGTGATGTCTCGCTGGATCACATAGAAGCCAGCAGCAAGCAAAAAGGGAACAGGGATGTGCTGAGGGCAGGAGGAGCCTGCAGCACCAACCCATGGGTTCCTCCAGGCCTGCAGGATGCACGGATGCAGGCAGGAGGGATGGATCTGCTCTGGGAACAGCTTAGGAGAGAGGACAGAGCTCTGACTGCAGCCCGGGCTGCTTGGTGCCCTGCTCCCTGCGGCAGCTGCTGGCCCACACCGCTGCATTGTTCCATGACAGATGCTGTTGTCAGCAAGCAGCACGAGAGAAGGGATAAAAGGGAGAGAGAAACCTGGCGAGGCCTCTGCTGCATCCTGAGCAAACGGGTTCTGTGGTAGCACCAACGTGGGGAGACAGCAGGGCTCGGTGGGGAGCCCCAAGTCTGCACCAAGCGCTGCCTGTGCACCATTTTACTTGGGGAAACAAGGGAAAAACCCAACAATAGACAGATCCCAGAGAGGCTTTCCCTTTCTCCCTTTTTCTGCTGGAGTTTTTGCCATCCCTGCCAAGAGCGGGAGCAGCCGGAGGGCACCGGCTAATCCTGCCTCGCAGGTCCTGCGGTGGCTTAGGGCAGGAATTTGTGGCATTTGGGAGCAGGGGACGGCGCTGGGAGCCGTGGGGCAGCAGGAGCAGGGCTGGGCGTTCTGCACTGCTGCATGTGCTGCGTGCTGTGCTGCGCCGTGCAGTGCGTGCCGGGCCGCCCGTTGTCCTCCTGTTGGCCAAGTACCTGGGGCGGGTTGCACAAGCACCTCTGTAATGCAGGGATGGAGCCAAACGCGGCCAAACCCTGCGTGGAAGAGCTGCAAGCAGCTCAGCCCTGGGTGCTGAGCTGTGCTCTGCTTTTTCCAGTGCTCCCATCCTTCCAAACCCCACCCCGGGGCATGCAACCCTATAGGGTGGAATGAGGCAGATTTGCAAGGGGTCACACGCTGGCTGGAGCCACCATCAATTATCATCTCTGGATGATAACTGGCCACCACCAGCATCGCTGGAGCAGATTGCAGTGTGTGGCCGCGCTCTGCTCCCCCCAGCTGCTGCAAGAACCCCCCGTGGTGCGCGGGGGGGCCGGGCCCGATAGCAGCATGGGCTGGGATCAACGGTCTCAAACACAGAAGAGCCGTCACTACACATTAACCAGCTGTCCGATGGAGCAACGCTTCCTCCTGGCCAAGATCAACAGTGCCCGGGAGCACAGCCAGGAGATGGGAGCGAGCCGAGCCGAGCTGAGCCGAGCCGAGCCGAGCCGAGCCGAGCCGAGCTGAGCCGAGCCGAGCCGAACTGCTGGGCTGCCCTGTAGCTGCACCGGGGGGGGTCACGATGCGGTGCATGGGGGGCACGGAGGGACATTGCACGGGAGGAGCAATGAAGCAGACCCTGCATCTGTTCCACGGTGCACGAGGGGCTCCAGCACATTGCACGAGGGACGGGGAGGGGGGGGGAGGGTTGCACGGTGCCGAGCGCCCCATCGCATCACACGTGGGGGTCGGGGGAATCCCCCCCCATCGCCCGGCCGGCCGTAGGGCGGAGCCTCCCCCGCGCCCGATGGAATTTTCCACTCTCCGCCGCCACGCGGGTTCCCGCTGGCCCCGCCCCCTCCGCGCGCGCGCGCGCCGCCCGCCCCCCGGAAGCCCCGCCCCTTTTTCCCGGCGTGCCCTGCGGCAGCAAGATGGCGGCCGCCATGGCGGTTGGGCTGAGCAGGCTGGGCCGCGGGGTGCGCGGGTTGTGCGGGTCGTTAACGGGGGCTGAGGAGTCGGGCGGGGAGCGACGTGGGGAGCCGCGGGGAGCTGTGGGGATGGGGTCAGCTGCGGAGCCGGGCGGGCGGAGCGAAGGAGAGGGGTTGGCGGTGTCCGAGGGGTCAGGCATGGGCAGGGCCTGCTCACCTCTCCTTCCCCCCATTTCCCCTTTTCCCTCCCTTTTCCCCTGGTTTCCCTCCCGTTTTCCCACCTTCCCCCCCCCCCTTTTCTTTTCCCTTCTTCCCCTTTCCTCCCTTCCCTTCTCCCCCTTTCCCTTTCTCCTTGCTCCTCTTTTCCCCCCGTTCCCTTGGCTGTGGCTTCTCTCTCCCAGCCCAGTTCTGTGTGAGGTGATGATGACATTTCTGTGCTCTGGAGGCAAGAGGCGAAATCTCTCACTGTGTTGGTGTTGTTTCTTGACCTTTGGGCTCAGCCCATGCTCTGTTGTTTCTCCCTTAGGCCATGGAATCACTGCTCCATCCCCCCAGAGCCATTCCAGCCTGCCTCGTTGTCCCTGTGAGGACGAAGCGGAGACTTTTTGTCCCTGAATGGGCCCGGGAGCTGCCCCCTGAAGAGAAGCAGAAGAGGCTGCAGTCCTTGGGCAGAACGTTTCCTGAGGATCGCATGGAACGGGCCTTCTACTTGGCCTGCACAGGTGGCACTTTGCTTTGGTCTCTTCTAAAGGGCACAACTAAGGCAGACTAGAAGTACTGTGACTGCATTGACAGTTATTTGCATGCAGCAAACTGAATGACTTGCTCTACCCCAGGGGAGTGATAGCAGCTGCCCTGGTGCTGTCAGCCCTGTGTCTCCTGTGGGCCCCTTTGTACCCAGGGACCAGGAATAGCATGGGAGGCCGTGCTCCCTGCTGCTGATTGCCTTATCCTCGTACCTCAGGGCTGCATGTAAGAGGAGAGCAGGCAGTGAGAGCAGGCAGTAGCACAGCTTGTCAGCAGTGAGAGATGCCCCCATTATTTATCCCAGTGCTGCTATTTCATCCTACAAATGTTTTCAATCCTGTTTCTCCACCCCCAGCAACCAAGGCGCTGCCTCTTTGTCCCCTTGATTCCCCTCCTGACCTCCCTTCTCTCACGCAGCCAGTATCATAGACCCTTACGTCCCTCCTGAGGGCGATGCCCGCATGACTTCCCTGTCCAAAGATGGGCTGAAGCAAAGAATGGAGAAGCTGAAGCAGACTGCTGCCTCTCAGTTAGCGTATGTACCTCCTTTTCCATTAGTCTCTAGTGCTGAAGTTTTGCTCAATTTTGTCTTGCACCACAGCTGGGTAATGCAGTCGTCATCGTCCGAAACACACAGAAGACATTTTTCATTTGCTCAGAGCTTTTTCTTGTCTTTTCAGCCTGCGGAAGGTAAAGGATCACGATCCAAATTTCAGCACTAAAACTTTCCCAGAGATGGCACAGGAGATCTATGTTGAAGCTCACAACAGTCTGGCAAAGTAAGACCCGTTCTGACCAGTGGGGTTACGTAGGACTTGCTTCTCTTTGCTTACCTGTTCTGGTTTTCCTGTCTCTGTATCCTTGTGTTTCATTGGCAACAAGTACTTTATCTTTTGCTGCCCTCATCTGTTTGAACAGGAGGTGGCATTGGTGGTTTGGGAGACACTTTTGCTTTTCCTAATGAGGTTCAAGTTGCAGAAAATTCATCTTGACCTGACTTGAAAAGGAGATGAGCTGTTGGAATGTTGGTGTTGTCAGCAGATGAGTGTGTGCTCAGGGCTGCTCAGCTCCGTGCCACAGGGATTCCACTGATTCGCTCCACTTTCTAGTAATAGAACACATTTTAAAACTGCATCATCCTCGCTTACAATTCCAAACATCAGCAGAGGATTTAGGCCACGGCTGGCCTCCAAAGGATGTCATCATGGCTCCCCTGCAGTTTTGTGCTCTGACTTCGTGCTGAGGTCGTAGCTGAGAGTCTCCCTTCTTCTGCTTTGCCAAAGGGCTGCGAATCGCCTGGAGAAGCAGCAGTTTGGGAGTAAGCCTCTTCACAGTGCTTGTATCTGAGTAACTGGGTGTTTGTTTCACTTGCAGTTTCAACAAGCAGAAACTTCACTCCCTGGTCACAGAGCGCTGCTACCCGGTAGGTGTTTATCTGGGTGTTCCTTCATTGGGTTTAGAAAAAAGGCTGTGGAAGAGATGAGAAATTATCCCTTTTTTTTTTCCTCTCACACAAATACAGTACAGGCAAAACAGGAAAGCAAAGCACAGGCCTGACTAGTAATGCAGCATTCATTCCCAACCCGCCTGTAGCAGTTTGCTTCTTCGATTCGTGATGCACTTGGTGCTGTCTTCTTTTTTTGTTGCTTTCCAGGACATGGTCCGTGGCAACAGGTACAAAACCATCCGGTGGAGCTTTGTGGAGTCACTGGAGCCTCCACGAGTGGTTCACATCCGATGCACCAGCATTGTGAACCAGGGCAACCTGTACGGGCAGGTGACGGTGCGGATGCACAGCAGGCAGGTGTGTGTGTCCCCCATCCTTCCCTCCTGCCTTTCCCAGCTGATTCCAGCTCAGTGCATCTTCCTGTTTGCAGACTTTGGCCATCTACGACCGCTTTGGGAGGCTGATGTACGGCGGGGAGCAGCTGCCCAAGGATGTTCTGGAATACGTTGTGTTTGAGAGGTACTTGGTCAACCCGTACGGCGCGTGGAGGATGCACGGCAAGATCGTCCCAGCGTGGGCTCCACCAAAGGACCCCATTGTGAAGGTAAAGCTGTGAGGAACAGCGTGGCCCCTGTCTGCAAAGTGCAGGTGCTCTGTGTTCCTTTGTTCCTCACATCAGGCAGTGCCACTGCCACAACCCTCTGCTCGCCCTCCCTCATGCTCTCACTACAGCTGCACGCCGTGCTGAGTTTTGTCCTTGCTGTTTCAGACGGTGATGATTCCTGGCCCAGCCTTGGATCCCTCACAAGAGTATGAGGAAATGAAGTAGGGAATTTCAGAGCCTGTACTCGGAGAGAAGTGCAAACAACCCTGAGGGACAAAGCAGGGAATGGCTGTGGAGGCAGCAGGACGGACATCGCTGTGCCTTCAGTGCGCAGTCAGCAAACGAAGCAGCTTCAGAAATGGACTCCAGGCACTGAGAGACTGCCTGAAAAAAGGAGCAAGAGGGGCTTGGGAGGCGGCTCACGTGAGCTCTGAGGGCTGTGGGGCTGCTCTCCTGGCTGACTTCTGTGCTTGCACGGCAAGAACTGCTGTCAGCACACATCTGGGCAGACGTGGGGCATGGGATAAACCTGGGGGCTCTCATTAAAGTCTGCAGCAGAAGCTGTTGGTGATTCCTTTTCCCATTCTTTCCCCCAAATTTCGAGTTATTTTATCTTACAGAGGGGCAACAAGCAGGCTTTAAATTGGTTTCTCCTGGGTGGATGCTGCAGTTGGAGTCCTGCTGAACGCGTGCTTGTTGCTGGCCATAAAGCTTGTGATTCATAAGCTCAGTGTTTGTGTCAGCTAACATCAGAAGGCAGCACTTCTCACAGCTGCTGTGTTTCAAAGCATTGGCTGCAGGCACTCAGGAGCCCCGCAGCAGATGTCCTTAGTGGGTAGCTGGCACCATCCTGTGCACGTGGTGACGTTGACAGCAGGCCCTGTGCTTCTGCAGGCTGTGTGTCTGAAAGCCTCACGCCTGAGCACTCAGCCCTTTTGTGGATGCTGTTCTGTGTTACTGTCACGCTCTGCTGGGAGAGCAGCCAGAGTTGGAATCCCCATCATCTCTTGGTAACTGGGGGTGTCACAATCTGTCTGCCTTTCCTGGGGGATCCCACTGCATGCAGCCCTCATGAGGCAGTGCTGCAGCACACGGCAGGGGGGCTGGGGGCAGAATAGTGTGAGCTGCCTGCTTGGTGGACTCAGGCCTGACCATGGGCACAGCTCTGCTCAGGTTTTGAACTAAAGGAGTGCATTTTCCAGGAGAGCAGCATTTCTTTCCAGTCTAGCGTTGTCTCCTTGTCACCTTTGCTGATATTTGGACTGTGATTAAAGCACTGCTGTTCTGGGCTTTCTTTACAGCCTCTCTGCTTCAGCTCATCCCTGAGCATCCTCCCCCCCCCCGTTAATCAGCCACTGCGAGCACTCAGGGTAAACATTTATTTCCTATCTGTACGCTTCCTTACACGAGCGGGTGATGGATATTTGGTGCTGGAGATCCCAATGCTCCTCCCAAGGAGAGAGGAAGCAAATGGAGAAGGGATGGTGGGATGAGCCCCGCATCCAGCAGTGCTGGGCTCTGGGCAGTTGCTCTCCTTCACACTGCACTGCAGCTGCCCCTGCTTTGCCTCCCCCTGAGCTCATGTCAGAGCATGAACTGCAGCCCCATGGCGCTCGGGGCCCTGATGCCATTCAGCTCCGAACCTCTGTGATGCCCAAACAGTTCAGAGCCTGGATCTCTGACACAGGCAGCGTCGTTGCTGCGGTTGCTGCAGCACCGTGCCTTTGTTGGACGCTTCCACCCCCATCCACGCAGTGTGGGCAGCTCCCTGCACCCCAGGGCTGAGCTGAGTTCTACTCACAGTCCCACGGGCAGACCTCAGCGCTGGACGCTCCTGCATCCCTCTCACCCTCCCCAGGGCTTTTCTCCCCACGGCACACAGCAACCGCTCCCAGGGTTGGGCTGCTGGGGGCTTCCGGACCCTCCTCGGCTTCCCAGGGACAGACCTCAGCTGTGCTGGGCCCCCTGTGCTGCTGTGCCGTGTGAGCTCGCCCCGGTGCCGCAGGCAGGATGCGGCGCAGCGCCCGGTGCTCCCTGACCCCAACAGGGGCCGCTCTCCTGGGCTGTTCTCCAGGGCTGCAGCTCTCCTGCCCAGCACCGGGCTCTGCTGCTTCCCAGGGGCAGACGGCAGCTCTGCTCTCTGCGCTCTCACGCTTTCTGGATCCTTCCTTCCCCGTTGCCGTGCTCAGCGCTGGCTCCTCTGCCCCCACGCTCTCCCAGGGGCACACAGCCTCACGTTGGCTGCTCCCCATCCCTGCAGCTCTGGAATCACCCAGGCTCTTTGCCTTCCCCGGAGCTCCTTCCTCCAAATCTTCCTCCCAAGGGCAGATCTCAGCTTTATCCCTGGCTCTTGGCTCCTGACCCCTCAATGTGCAGAGCTCTGCGCTCTCCCAGGGGCACACGGCCTCACGTTCCCCACTGCCCCTTTGCTTTGCAGACACGTTTCCTCCCCTCTCTTTCTGCAGACCCCGACGTGCAGCAGCGCCTTTGCCCCCTCCCGATGCGCCTTCCTGGGCTTCTCTCAGTTCCCCTTTATCAGATGGGGGAGCAGCCCCCTCCCAGGGGCAAATTTCCTCTCTGCCCCCGGAGCTCCCCAGGGTCTCCCAAGGGCAGATCTCTGCCTTTGGGCTCTCAGCACTGCGGGACACCCCCATGCTCTCCACGGACCTTGCAGGGCTGACGAGAGCTGCCTGACGTGTGATGCGCTTCGCAGCCCCCCCAGAGCTCAGCTTCATCCTCAGCTGCTCCACAGGGGGGGTGGCCGTTTCCCAGGGGCAGATCTCCTCTTTGCTCCCCCCTGGCCCCCCCTGACTCTCCCAGGGGCAGATTTCTGCTTTGTTGACCCCTGGCCCCTCCTGTTCCTCCCAAGGGCAGATCTCTGCTTTGCTCCCACCTGATCCACCCTGTCCTTCCCAAGGGCAGATTTCAGCTTTGCTCCCCCCCGACCCCCCCTGTCCTTCTTGAGGGCAGATTTCTGCTTTGCTCCCCGCTGACCCACCTTGACTCTCCCAGGGGCAGATTTCTGCTTTGCTGACTCCTGATCCCTCCTGTTCCTCCCAAGGGCAGATCTCTGCTTTGTTCCCTCCTAACCCCCCCTGACTTTCCCAAGGACAGATCTCCTCTTTGCTCCCCCCTGATCCCCCCTGTTCCTCCCAAGGGCAGATCTCTGCTTTGCTGACCCCTGATCCCCCCTGTCCCTCCCAGGGGCAGATCTCTGCACTCTGGGATTTCCTTGGCTCAGCATTCCCCCTCTCAGTGCTCACTGCAGAGATCCGGGTGTCCCCGCGCCCCCCCAGACCCCCACCCCTCTCAGCCTGCTGTGCTCTGTGCTCCTCGGTCCCCCTCCACCCGGGTTTGCCGTCCCCTTTGAGAACCCTGCACACATCCAGCTGCGCTCCTCCCTGCCCCCCAGCCCCCCTCTCTGTGTCCCATGGGGAGACCCCCACCTCTGCACTCCTGCTCCTGGTGGGCAGCCCCTCGCTCCCCCCCCCCCAAGCAGCAGGCTGGCTGCCACCCTTCCCCAGCCCCTTCATAGGGCTGCTTCCCACCGTTAGGACCCCCCCGGTTCCCTCCTGCTGGGACGCAGACCCCCCCGGGGCACTCAGTGCTTCCCAGGGACAGACCTCAGCCCTCGGCCCCGCGCTCCCTGCACTCTGTGCTACACACAGGGCATCAATGCCAGAGGGCTGCATGGCCACCGAGGGTGATATCAGACCCTCACCAGCACCTGTGCCCCCCCCGGCAGCACCATCCTTCTGTCCCTCTGCCGTCCCCTCGCTGTCCCCCATCATTGGGGTCTCAGATGCAGAGCTGGTGGCGATGCACTGAGAGGGGTCCACATCCCCATCCCACAGGTTGGGATCTGGGCTGCTCCCTGCTGGGGGCGGCGGGGGGGTCTCTACCAGACCGGGCTGCCCCCCCCCGCCACCCTCCTCCTGCTCACGTCCCCGTTTCAGATCGCTGCTCTCTCTGCTTCCTTTCAGGCTGCGTTTCGCTCTGGAGCGGTTGATGGCTCTGATGGCGAACCCCAAACTTCTGAAAGCCTTTTGTGGGGGCGGCTTGAGGCTGGGGGGGATCCCCGCCGTGTCCCCGGGGGGGTCGGAGGTCGGAGATTCGCCGCTATTCTGCTTTTGCCTCAGCATCTCCTCCTGGAGCAGCTCCCACGGACAAACCTCGGCGGGGATGGGGGGAGCGGAGCGCAACCCCGACGGGGGGGACGCGGGTTTCGCTGCCGTCCCCTCAGGCGGCCTCGGAGGCTCCGCCTTGTCCCCGTGGCGGTGCGGGAGGCTCTGGTAGCGCACGGGGGGAGGCGGGGGGGTCCTCTTCACCACCACGCGCACCCGCCCCGTGGGATGGGGGCCGTCCGCGCTGACGCTTTTAACGGGCGCGTAAGTGACGCTTTTCGTCCCCTTGCTGTCAGCCGGGGGGGAAGCATCACGGGGGGGACCCCCGTCCGGCAGCGGGGCGGGGGGGGTGGCAGCGGCCGGGGTTGCGGCGGTGCAGAGGGACACCCCTTCCTGCTCCGAGGGTGCCGAGGACGGGGTGACCGCGCCCGCACCGGCGCTCAGCGACTTCTGCAGAAGCACCGCGCGGAGCCGGGTGGGCTGCCCGTGCCCCCCGAGCTGCTGGGCGCTGGCCGATCTGGGCAGCAGCGGAGCGGCGCACAGAGATTCGTTGTCGGAAGGCTCCGCGCAGCCCCCCGCCGCCGCGTCCTGTGCCGGATGCTCGGAGCTGCGGGATCGGAGCTGGCCGCCCCCCTCCCGTCCCCCCCCGCCGGTACCGTCGTGCGGCCGTTTGGACGAAGAGCGGCGGCTGCCGGAGCTGCGGGCCGGGGGCGACGCGGGGAGGTGCGGGTTGCGGGCCGCCATCCGCCTCGTCCGCAGCGTCTCCAGCTGCGCGTACAGCTGCTTCAGCTCCTCCTGGGGGGGTGGGGGACAAAATGGGGGGAGCGCGTCCGACGGGACCGAACCGGGACCCGACGCCGCGCCCGTCCGATCCGCACCGCCCCGCGATGCGCCCTCACCGCGTCCCCGCGAGGGGGGACCGCCCAGCCCCGTCCTCCCACCGGCCCCCCCGCTTTGCATCAGGAGAAAGATCGCAACAGGCACCTCTTCCTGTGCGGGGCGGCACAGCGAGCGTCAAAAGAAGGTCCCGAGCGTGTCACCCACCCGGATGTCATCGGGGTCGAAGCTGCGCTCGCTCCATGCGGACGCGATGCTGCTGCTCAGCCCGGAGCGCCGCGCGTCCACCTCATCCTCGTACACCTCCGCCGCGATCTCCTCCCGCAGCGGCGATCCGGCGTGCAGGAACTGCGGCGGGGCAGCTCGAAGGGAGCCCCAAACACATCGGAGCCCGCGGCCGCCTCCCCATAACCGCCACCCCATAACCGCCTCTGCATTGCCTACATCCCCATAAACCACCTGCACTGCCCACCTCCCCATATCTCACCTCCCCATAGCCACCTCCCATACCCGTCACCTCATAATCACCACTACCCACCTTCCCATAATCATCACCCCATAGCCACCACCTTAGAACCGCTGCCCACCTCCTCGTATCCCATCTCCCCACAGCCCAACACCCCATAGCCACCTCCCCATAGCCATCATCCCATACCCAACACCCCATAGCCACCACCTCATAACCACTGCCCCCGCTGCCCACCTCCCCATATACCACCTCCCCATAACCACCGTAACCCCGTTACCCACCTCCTCATATCCACCACCCCCCTGCCCACCTCCCCATAACCACCACCCCATAGCCACCACCTTATAACCACCACCCCACTGCCCTCCTTCTCATATTCCACCTCCCCACTGCCCAACTCCCCACGGCCACCACCCCACCGCTCACCATCCCACACCGCCACCCCACGGGCCACCTCCCCACAGCCATCATCCCATATCCACCACCTCCCCACAGCCACCACCCCACAGCCTCCCCATCCCCCATAGCCGCGGGCTTAGGGCCGTGCGTTACCTTGGGGACAAAAAGCAGCCCCAGGGTGACGGTGACGGTGCCGTGGGTGTGGGCGAAGCAGAGCAGCAGCATCCAGTCGGGGTGCAGCGACGGCACCGCGATGAACCTGGAGGGGGGGAAGGAGGCACCGCGGGGTCCCACAGCTCCAACCCCGCACCCACGGTGCAGAGGGATGCTTTGCGGCCACGTGGGCATCCCGCACCGTACCTGACGGCGTGGAAAGCGGCCGAGAGGAGCAGCTCATTGTGCAGCGCGATGCCCATATAGCGCGGCTCGTGGAAGGCGGAAGGCACCGCGCGCGCAGCCCAGCACAGCGCGCTGCCCCACAGCAGGAGCAGCAGCTCGGCTGCAGGACAAAGCACACGGCATGGGCACCTCTGTGGGTACGCGGGGCAGCGGGGAGGGCTGTGGGCACCCGGGGAGGGGGCGCTCAGCCGTCTCTCACCGACCACCATCATGTAATCCCAGCGGTCGTGGCTGCAGACGGAGAAGTTCAGCCCTCGGGCAGTCTGCGCACGGACCACCAGCGGGACGTTCCGGCCGACGTTCTCCAACGCTGCCACGGTCCACGCTGCCAGAAACCACAGCGGGGGCAGCAGCAGCAGCCCCAGAGCCCGCAACACGCGCCCGCTGGCCGTGTAGGACACACGCTGCGCTGCACGGACCAGGAACGCCCTCAGCACCCTGCGGGACGCCGGGGGTGAGCGTGGGGTCGGACCTCATCCAGCATCCCAGCAGGACCCCCCCCCGTTCCCCATTACCTGTACAGTTTTAGGGTGATGGTGCCGTACACGATGGCGAAGCCCAGCACGCGAACCCAGCGCAGAGCGATGCAGCGGAAGGTGCTGGGCTTGAAGTAGAGGATGAAGACCTGTAAGGGGGGGGGGGGGGGGGGATGGTGGTGGTGGTGCGGGGCTGCAGAGCCGTGCCCGTGTTCAGCGCACAGATCCCGAGGTGTCGGGGAGAAAGGGGAAAGGCTGTGGCAAGTGGCAGCATGGGGACGGCCGGGCTCCCAGCCCAGCCTTTGCTCTCTGGCACACAGAGGGGGTTTGGGCGGGGGTCCCACGGCCATGGGGAGGAGGAAAGAGGTTTGGTTTCCTAAGAAGATTCTGCCCACAGATGTCAGATCTGTGACAGCAGTGACGACAGTGCTGTGTCCTGCGTGGCGCCAGTCCTGACCCACGGCAAAGCCCCGTGGGACCCAGCTGTGCCCCATGGCAGCAGGGTGCAGCCAAGGTCTGTGGGGCTTTCTGCAGGGAGGTGCGGGGGCAGCAGGGGGGGAATTTGGCCGCGCACTCACAGGGAAGTAGAGCAGCAGCGACCCGAAGAGGATCGTCTCCAGGAGCACAACGCCCGACGCCCGGATCCTCTGCGGGGACAGAGGGCCATCAGCAGCGCCCGGGGCCCGGAGGGGGGGCATCCTTCAGGGGGGGGGGGGGGGCCGAGGAGATGGGATCGTGAGGACCCCGCGCTGCTCTCGCCTTGCTCCGCCGGCAGTGATAAGCGAGCAGCATGCAGAGGAACACGGCCAGCATGCAGCACGCCTGGCAGCACAGCACGGCCGCACGCAACGCGCGATCCTCCTGCACCTCACAGGGCGCATCGTCCCGGCAGTTCGCACAGCCCTCCCGGCACCGGCGGCACGCCAAGCGAGCGGCATCCTCAGGCGGCACTGCGGATGGAACGAGGTGGGGGGGGGTTGGGGTGTCCCAAAGCATCGCCCCGTGCGCCCTGCGGGGCTTTGGGGGGGGTCGGGGGTCGCATGGCACGCACCTGCCCCGCCGCTGAGCCCGTAGAAGCCCGGCTTGCAGCGACACGCGTACTGCCCCAACACGAAGCCGCGGTTCTGCTGCGGGACGCACTGCGGGGTGGGGGTACGGCTGCTCTGCGGGGTCGTCCCGCACTGCGCTCGTAACCCCACAGGGCAGCGGGGGCTGCGGCGGCTCGGTGACAGCCGATTCCCCCCCCCCTCTACCCCGCAACGCAGCGGTTAAACATTTGGGAATTAAAAGCCAAAGCCTGGCAGCCAAATCCCCCCCTAAAACCTAAATGGACACCTAATGCGGCGCGCTGCTAATCCGGGGGGGGCGGAGCGGCCCCTAATCCATGCGGGTGGGGGGGACGGGGGGCACCGCCGGGGGTCGGGACGCCGCTCAGACCCGTCGGGTTCGCCCCGAACTCTGAGTTGGGGTGGGCGCAGCCGATGGGGGGGTCAGCGCCAACCCCCCCGGGGATGCTCCGCCCATCGGTCCCCGCTGTCCCGACGCGGGTGGCAGCCGGGTCACCCCACGGCGCTGCCGAGGGAGGGAGATTTGCACAATAAACCGCAGAGCGGTGCGGGAGCGGCAGATGGGGGCGGGGGGGGGGGGGGGGGGGGGAGGCGGATCAGCACCGACGGACGGGCGGAGGGGACGGTGCGACGGGGGGAGGGGGGAGCGGGGCAGCCCCACATCCGACAGGGCTCTAGAAGGTGGGGGTGGGTGCTGGGAAGTGGGGGGTTTAATGCTGGGATCGGTGCGGTCTGGGTACCTGGGTGCTGTTGAGGTCGCAGCGGTGGGTGCCCGCGAACCACCCCGTCCCGCTGTCGCATTGATCGATGCCCACATCCCGCAGCTCGATGTCCACCCGCACGGCTCCCCTACAAAACCGCGATGGGGTCAGACCGGGAGGGGGCACAAGGGAACCGGGGGGGTTGGGGGGGGGGAAACAGCGGTGGCAGAGCCGGGTGCCGGGACACAGAGGCATCTGGAGAGGTCCTGCCCCTCGGGAGGGTCTCACACCCACACGTGCACAGCACTGCACACACGTGCATGCACAGGAACATGCGTGTGTCTCCCAGCATCCCCAAAGATGCACACGCATGCAAGCAGTCTCACATGCACGCATGCACACACATGCACACACACACATTCATGCACTCACACACGTGCACACGCACACACAGCTGCACAAAAACGCTTCCCAACACGCACACACACGCACACGCAAACACAAATGCATGCACACAAGTACACCTCCCCATCCCTCCCCTCTCCCCCCCCTCTCACTCACTTGAACTCGGGGCTGAGGTCGGGCTTCAGCCCATAGAAGGCAGCAGACAGAGCGACGGCCCAAACGGGGACGAATTTCCCATCTCGGCACTCGAGGAATGGCTGCGACCACCGCACGTGGCCCGGCCCCGCCACGTACCCATCGCCCCGCCGCCACTTGGGGGTCTCCATGGAGCGCAGGTCGTTGCTCAGCACCCGTTTGCGGAGCGGAGGACCGCGCCGTTCCCGCAGCTCCGCCACCCATTCGCCGTCCGAGCTGCGGTTCCCCGGCGCGGACACGTCCCGAAGGTGGATCTCCCCGTCGACGGCCGTGGCTTGCAGCACCAGGCGGGGGGAAGGGGCAGCCGGGTGGGCGTCCAGGGCCAGCAGGGAGCGGCGCGCCCATGGGTGCCCCCCCGCCAGGCTGCGCGTCAACGCCTGGTACCATTCCACGTCCTCGGCCACGCTGGCCTCGCGGAGGTCGTTGCCCTGCAGCAGCATGTTGAGGAAATTGGCCGCCTGGGTCAGAGCTTCGGGGGCGGCCCGCAGGGCGGCTCGCAGCGCCGGGGGGGGGTCGGGCCCCGGGGGTCTCAGCGCGGCGCTGCGGCTGCAGTTGGTGAGGGCCAAACGCCGCGCGTCGCCCGTCTGCAGGAAGGAAAGCGCCGCGGAACCCTCCGGGTCCCCCCGCGGATCCGTCGGGGGGTCGTCGGGGGTCGTCGGAGCCCCCGCCCGCAGCGGCAGAAGAAGCAGCAGCAAGAGGAGGAGAAGGAGGGCGGCCGGAGCGCCCCAGAGCGGCGGCCCCCCCGGGGGGGTCATGGTGGCACGGTGCCCGCGAGCCGCGCTCCGACCGCCGCCTGTTTTCCTCCTTCGCAGACGTCACGGCCCCACGCTGCGCTCGGCGCTGCTCTGACCGCCCCGACCCCCCCGTTCCCGTCCCCCGCCCGTCCCCACCCGGTGCTGCCGTCGGGCTCCGGTTCCGCCGCGGGGAGCTCAACGACCCCCCCCCGGATCGGCCGTGACGGAAGAGCATCCCGACGGGCCGCCATGGCAACCGGGTGCCGGCCCCACAGCCTCACAGCCCCACATCCCCGCATCCCACTGCCCTGTCATCCCAGTATCCCAACATCTCAGCACCCCGTTACCCCAGAAACCCGTGATGCCACCATCCCAGCATCCCCACGTCCCGTTATCCCTGCGTCCTGTTATCCCAGCATCACAGCACCCTGTTATTCCAGTATCCAGTTATCTCAGCATCCCGTTATCTCGGCACCTCTGCTCTCAGCATCCTCACATCCCGCTTCCCATCACCCCAGAATCCCGTTATCCCAACATCCCAGCATCCTGTTATCCCAGTATCCCAGAGCCCAGCATCCCATAATCCTGCTCCCCCTCTCCCCTTCAGAGGATGCCGAGAGCCCCCAAAACACGCAGGGACGGACGTGGGGAGGGGGGGCACGCAGGGCAGCCTGCGGCCCGGGATGGGGGGCGTCCGGTTCCCTCCTGGCTGAGAGGGAAAACTGAAGGCGCAGGAACGGCAGCGCCGTGCCTCAATTTCCCCACTCGGCCGAGGGGGCGTGGCCTCAAGGGCGTGGGCGTGGCCTCAAGAGACACGGGCGTGGCCTCGAGAGCGTGGGCGTGGCCTCGCAGATGATGGGCGGCGCCTGGAGGGGGCGTGGCCATGTGCATTATGGGCGTGGCCTCGGGGATAGTGGACTGGAGCCTGGTGAAGGGGCGTGGCCAAGACCGGAAGCTGAGGGGCGTGGCCACGTGCGGTCTGCCCGCGGAGGAGGGAGCGGCGGCGGCGGCCGTGCGGGGGGCGGCGGGACCGCTCCGCTCCCGGGGCGCCATGCGGCGGCCGTAGCGATGCAGCGCGTCGAGCTGCGCGACGGGGAGGCGGCGGCCGCGGCTTCCTACCGGGTGCTCAGCCGCCTGCTGGGCTATGGGGCCGGGCCGGAGGCGGGGGCGGCCGGCGGCCCCGGTAGCGGCGCGGCGGTTGCGGGGCCGCCGGGCCCGGGCGGAGCGCGGTTGCCGCTCCCCCTCCCCGCTCCGGGAGGGGCCGCTCGGCCGCCGCCGCAGCTGATGGTGTTCCGTAACGCCGCCGAGGGCCGGCCCGGAGAGGAGGAGGCGGGCGGCGGGGAAGGCCCGGCGGGCGGCCCCGAGCTGCTGTGCCCGCGGCATCGCTGCGCGTTGGAGCCCAAAGCGGCGGCGGTAGCGGCGGGGGGCGGCTGGGGGCCGCCGGGGGGGCTGGAGCTGCAGCTGGCGGCCCTAGGGCTGCGGCCCCCGACGCTGGGAACCAAGGGCCCCGCCGCCTGCCCGTGCCTCGGGCCGCCCGCCGCCGAGGAGACGAGCGACGCGCTGCTGGTGCTCGAGGCGCTGGAGCCCGACGAGGCCGAGAGCTGCTCCGAGGAAGAGCCGGGCAGCCCCGGCACCGCAGACCCGCAGGAGCCGCCCCGCGGAGCCGCCGCCGCGCGGAGAGCCGGGCCCGGCCCCGGGGCAGCGGGAGGAAGGAAGGGATCGCTGCGGGTCCGCCTGAGCCGCCTCTTCCGCACCAAGAGCTGCAGCGGAGGGTCGGCCCCCGGGGACGGGAGCGGAGGGAGTCGGCGGGGAGCGGAGCTGACGGCCTCGGCGCACAGCCTGAGCGACGGCGGAGGGGCCCGGGGCCGCGGGCAGGAGGAGGGCAGGTACGGAGCGGAGGGACCGCGGGTTTCGGGGCTGCTTGGGGGCGCAGGGATGCGCGGGTGGTGCGGGAGGGGCCGTGGAGCCCCGTGGCCGAAGCAGGAGAGCGGCTTTTGGGGGGATGTACGGGGGTCTGCGCGCCTTCCTGCGGTGTAGAGGGTTCCCTGGGGGTCGCAGCTGGCGATGCTGGAGGTGCTGATCCTGCAGCTCTGCGCGGTGCTGCTGGGCTCCGTGGCTTCAGCAAAATGCAGTGCTCCATCCCTGCAGGTGGATGGGATCCTGGGCAGCCTTTGGGGAGCACCCAGGCTGTGGCGTGGCTCAGAACTGAGTGGGCTGTAAGGTTCCCTTCAACCTCATCCCCTTTAGGGCTTGGGTTCTGAGCTGCTCCCTCCAGCTCTGCACCCCATGGCCACTGTGTCCCCCTGGTGTGGGGCTGCCAAGCTGTCGTGGAGGGGCACAGCCACCAGTCACTGCCTGGCACTGCCCACAGCTGGCCCTTATCCCTTGCATCACAGAGGACACGTGGTTTGGCTCAGCAGTGCATAGAGACCATGCGAGTCCTCCCACATCGCCCCATCCAAACATCAGGGTGTCCCTAATGGTAACCTGTGGTCTATGGGACACTGCAGTGCTGAGATCAGGGGGCATAAAAGCAGCAGCTCCATCACAGCCACGGAGCTGCTGTGCTTTTCCCCGGTCAGCACAGTGCTGCTGTTCTACCAAAGGTTACTTCAAGGTGCCTGATGCAGCAGCTGTTGTGGTTCAGGGCCTCAGAAAAGGCAGAGCTTTCCAGGAATGCCCTCCTGCCCAAGAGCTCAGAGCTGCTGCAGTGCTGCTCCTCGTGCTGCAGCGTAAGGCTTCTCTCTGAAAGCTGCATCCGTGGGGCTGCTCTTCTTGCACCTGCAGCCCAGGGTCGGTGCAGGTTTAGCAGTGGTTCTGCGGTCGGCTCAGCAGCCCAGGCTTCTGAGTTGGAGGACTGACCTGACCTTGTTTGGTGCTTCATCTCTGTGCGATGGTGGTGTGGGAAGGCTGTGGTTGTGCTGCGTGGCTCTGGTTGGTCAGGGCAGCTGTCATCCTGCTGCAGGTGTTGGTCTGAAGTCTGTTTTTGAGGAGTGTGTGGCTCATCACCAATGAATCGTCCTCCTTTGGGGAGCAGCTGAACCCCCAAACAGGCACGAGAGACCTGAAAAGGAAGCAGTTTGAGCTTTTATATATTGAGATGAGTTCCCTCAGCTCCAGGTTCAGCAGAGTGCTCCCAAAGTGCCTGTGATCATGCAGTGTGTTTGAGGCACACGGCAGTGTTGGGTTTGGAGCAGCAGCGCTGCCTGTTGTGAAACAGCTTCTTGGCTCCAGCAACCACACTTGCTTGGGGTTTTCTTTCCTAAGACTTGATTAATCACCTTGCCAGAGATTTGCTTAGCAGCAGGACGGAGCCCTGGCCTTGCTGGTTGGCTGTCCTACTTAAACCAGAGCTCTGCTCCAGGGGTTGGATCAGCACATGCTGCTGTCTGCAGGCTGGGTGCATCCTGCTGAGGGTTCTCCCAGCCCGAAAAAGATCAAATGAAGCCCGTTCATGATTTCATCCCCCTCCCCCATTATTTTGTATTTCCAACAGGAAACACAGACTGACAAGAACTCAAAGTGCCTTTTCCCCGGTTGTTTTCAGCCCCCTCTTCACAGGTAAGGATTTGAAGGGGCTGCACTCTGCTCTTCTGGAGGGCAAACGTGTGCTGAGCGCTGCAGGATTCAGATTCCTGGGTGCCGCGTGTGTTCATTGAGCAGCAGGGCTGCTCAAAGCCAGGGCTGCTCCTGCTCTATCAGCTGTTGCTGGGGGAAGATGGGAGCGTAGGGTTTGTAGTTCCTGCACCTGCTGGCACCTCAGCACCTCTCAGCTTCGTTTGAAGCAGCCCAGCATACCTGGATGCTGTTGGCAGGGTGTGGAAATGAAAGAGCATCTGCATGCACACGTGTGCATCTACACCCACAGAGCCCCGGGGGAAAGCACCTCGGGTAAGGACTGCACCTAAATACCCCTCTAATGATACTGATTAATGGGCAGAGAGCTTTCACAGGCAGGAGGAAGCTGAGTCAGTGCTGTCCTATGCTGAGCGTCAGGGCAGGTTGCAGGAGGTCGGGGAGCTGCTGCTGTTGCTGCTGCTGGAGCACATTGGGGGGGGTTGAAGTGGTCTGTGAGGCTGTGGGTGCAGAGATCTCGGTGCTGCTGGTGGCTGGCAGCTGGTTGGGCTGAATTCTGACCGGTGCCTCCGTTGTGGCAGCGGCACTTTGGTTGTTGGCAGTTGCTTCTTTATTGGTGCAGTGCTGAGGCTTCAAGTGGGGTTTGATGGCTTCGTTTTTTCTCCCACGATTTTGGAGTAAGCTCAAGCTTTCCCACTTTACCTTGGACATCTTCATATCGTTGCTTTCCCCAGGCTCTGTCCTGAGGTCAGAGCCTTTAGGCTCTACCCCACTCCCTTGTGAACGTCAAGAGTTGATCCCTTCATGGCCTGTAGGCTGAGATGTATTTCTCTTAAACCACCCGAGTCACCTGCATGCAAAACCTGACCAAGAGCTGACTGGATCTGCTGCCCCTGCCCTTCTGCCTCCCCTGGTGCTCACAGTTTTCCCTCTGCCATCCTCCAGGTGAAACGGTGTCTCTGGTGGACGTGGACATCTCTCAGAGAGGACTGAGCTCCCCTCACCCCCCGACTCCACCGCCGCCTCCTCGCCGAAGCCTCAGCCTGCTGGGTACGTGGTCTGTTTGGGTGCAGGGCTCTGCTGCCCCACAGCGTTTCTTGCTGCTCCTCCATAGCATCAGCATCTTCTGTAGGTCCCTGCTGTGCTTCACACTTTGGGGACCATGAGCCCGGCGTGGTTGCTGAGCATCTTTGTGCTCAGGATGGCAGCCCTGCTGAGCGCACATCGCGTGTGCCAGGGAGGCAAAACCTGCTATAAACCCCTGCCTTGTGCTGCAGGCTGCGTGCATGGAGGTAGCCAGGCTGGAAAACTAACTAACTCCTTTGCTTTAAGGGTGCAGGCTGCTGGGCTGCTCCCAGAAGCTGGTGCAGCATCACAAGCTCCATCTCCTGCTCCCCCTCCGGTGCTCAGTGCCAGTTTGCTCATTGCCAGCAGCGCAGAGCTCGCTTGCTTTCCTTTCATCTGAATGCCTCTTGCCTCTGTTCTCTCCTAGATGATATCAGTGGGACGCTGCCTACATCTGTCCTAGTGGGTCCGATGGGGTCTTCCCTGCAGTCTTTCCCTCTGCCTCCGCCTCCTCCGCCCCACGCCCCAGGTCAGAGCAGCTCTAGGGCTTCCTTTGCACTTCCCCTTTGGTTTCCTGCCCTAAAGGACCCAAAGGACCTTTAATTGGCCCTTTGTGTTGGGATGGGTTAATTCCTTCCTTTGGTGCTTTTCCCTTCCCTCCCAGCTAGCACAACAAACAGCAGGGTGAAGGTGCTGAGTCACCTTGGAGGAGCTGTTTGACACCTCACGAGGATGCTGTCCTCCTGTCTGTCAGTCCAGCTTCCTCCTCTGCCTGCTGCATTGAGAGCTGAGCGCTCTGGGGCCCGAGCAGCTCAGCACTGACTGCACTGTGCTGTCCCTCCCTCTGCAGATGCCTTCCCCCGCATCGTTCCCCTCCGACCCACAGAAGCAGCACCCAGCCAGCCCACCCCCCACCTCCAGTGCCCTCTGTACCGCCCGGACTCCAGCAGCTTTGCAGCCAGCTTGCGAGAGCTGGAGAAGGTGGGATCTGCATGGGGAGATGTGGGGAGGGAAGGGCAGTGGGGCAGGGCTCTGTGTTTTGAATCGTGTTATAAGTGGGTGGAATGATTTGGGGTGGGAGGGTTTGACCCCTGTATGGGCTGCCCGGAGCCCCATCTGGGTCTATGGGCACCTCAGGGATGGGGCACACAGCTCTCTGGGCAGCCCGTGCCGGAGCCTCGCCACCCTCAGAGTCTTGAATTTCCACCTCACATTTGGCCTAAATCTCCCCTCTTTCACTTTGAAGTCGTCCCCCCCTTGTCCTATCACTGTCAATCTGTGTGAGAAGTCGCTCTCCCTCCTGTTTATGAGCTCCCTGTAAGTGCTGGGAGGTGAGTTTTCCCCAGAGCCTTCTCCAACAAGCCCAGCACCCTCAGCCTTTCCTCAGGAGAGGTTGCTCCAGCCCTCTGGGAGCTGCTTTTAGAGCTGGCTGGGGGCACAGAGTTGAGACAGGACCAGAAAACACCCCCCAGTGAGATCCTGGGTGAGTGAAGGAATGCATCTCGTGTTCTTTCCCCACTTCTGGGTGGTAAATGCAACGGTGGATGCTGACCTGTGTGACCTGGTGTAGGGAACCTGCTTTGGCAGGGGGGTTGGACTCAATGATCTCTGCAGATCCATTCCAACCCCTACAATGCTGTGATCCAGGAGCAATGAGTCCACGCTTGGGATGAATAGAAGCAGGAAATGAAATTTAGGTATAAAAGTGAATTAACGAGAGCGGATATTGGCTGTGCCTGCAGTCCTGCTGACATGGCGCGTCTCGTTCCTGCAGTGCGGGTGGTACTGGGGACCCATGAACTGGGAGGACGCAGAGATGAAGCTGAAAGGGAAACCAGACGGATCCTTTCTGGTGCGGGACAGTTCTGACCCCCGTTACATCCTGAGCCTCAGCTTCCGATCGCAGGGCATCACCCACCACACCAGGATGGAGCACTACAGAGGTGAGGGCTGGGGGTGGCTCTGGGGTGCTCTGAGCTCAAGGAGCCAAAGCAGAGCCCTTCCCTTTGCTCCAGCTGCATCCCTGGAGCAGCATCGGTGGCTTCAGCCCTGCTGCCATGGCCTCGTGCTGCAGCAGAGTGGAAAACTGCAGAGCTGAGCACTCTGCTGAAGCGATGGGGATGAGAAATGGTGGGGGCTGAGGGAATGGTGAATAGATAACGGCTCGACCTTCAGGTTTCAGGTAGATGTGAGCAAGAAATCGGGGTTTTTGTCTTTTTTATTCTTAATAGGAGAGCTGAGCAGGCAGCCCAGGGAGGCTGCTGGTGTTTGTGCAGTGACCCTGCTGGGATTGCATCTGCTTGCCACCTCTAAGGTGGTGATGCTTCAGACCCTTCAGATCGGAGCTCGCTGGCTCCCAGTGCTCAGTGGGCACTCCTGTTCCTCCAGTGCTCTGCCTGGGGGTCTGCCCAGAGGCTGGGTGTTGTGAGCTCAGTGCAGCCCTTCTGCTGGCTGTGGGCTGTGAGTGCGGCGCTGCCTCTTCCAGATGCTGCAAAGCCAGGGATGTTTTTGCTCATCCACGACACCACTGGGCAGGAATATGATGCTGAAGACCTACGGTTTGGCTGCAGCTCCGTAGCAGGGAGTGCTGCTCCCTGGTGCAAGAAGCAGGCAGTGCCTGCTTGCATGCAAGAGAACGGTCTGGCCAGAGGCTTCAGCTATGTAGGGATCTGCATGCAGCTAGGGGGCCTGCTTTCCTGCTCTGCAGTCTCATTGCTTGCCATTGAAGCTGAGCGTGCCCTGTTTGAGGCTGCAGAGCTGCCACCCAGCCTATGGGTGAGTGTGGATCTCCTGCAGCCAGCAGCAGCTCCCCGGTGATGTGAGACTCCTGTGTCCTGTTGGCAGGGACCTTCAGCCTGTGGTGCCATCCCAAGTTTGAAGACCGCTGCCAATCTGTGGTGGAGTTCATCAAGAGAGCCATCATGCACTCCAAAAACGGGAAGTTTCTGTACTTCCTCCGATCCAGGGTTCCAGGTGAGCATCCCACCAGGACCGAGGGGCAGCTCCTGCTGTGGGTACAGACGGCGGCGTGCCACGAGCATCCTGTGCTTGAGACAGAGAGCAGAGCTTGGAGAGAGGCTGGGAGGCATCTTAGGATCTGTTCCCTTGAGAATGAGGCTCTGTGGGAGCTCTGGGTGCATCCCTGAGCAGATTTGCTCTGGGTGCCATTCTGAGAGCCACCCTTGGGTGTAATGCCCCACACTGCTGCCATATCTTCACTGGGGGGGGTGATGCTGAGCTCTGCAGCTCCCTGTTGAGCCCTGAGTGCGGTGCTGCTGCTCGAGGAGGGGATGTTCCCTGTATTCCCTATGCTGTGTCCCTGCTGTGCTGGCTGAGCTCCCAGAGGCAGATTCCTTTCTGGTAGGAGAGTCAGAAGGGGGGGGGGGGGGGGGGGGAATCCAGCCTTCAATTGACGGCTGTTCTTTGCTTTCTCAAAAGCTGGCTCGCAGCATCCTGAGCTGCCCGCAGCGGTTCTGAGCCCATCTTAGTGTGAAGAGCTTTCCCTTTTCTCCTTTTGCTCCCTTGTCCTCAGAGACAAGCCAGCAGGAGGGGGGCAGGAGCGTTAACCGGCTTTGAATCCTTCTGTGAAGGTGGATAAACCTTGTGCAGCAAATGAGCCCGGCTCCCAGACATCCTTCCTGCTGCTGCTGCCCACCTCCAGGCTGTGGGGCTCAATTGTTGCCCATAAATCGGGGGCAGGGCACAACTCCTGCGTGGGGGGGGGGCTGGCACAGCTCTGCTCTGCCTTTGTGCCCAGCCTCGTGACCTCAGGAATGAGCAGCCCTCGTGCTGACCGAACCCACAGCTTCGTAATGGAGCCCTTCCAGGGGCTGTGCAGAGCAGAGCCTACGTGCTGCCTGCAGCTCCTGCCCCCTCTCCCTTTGGCTTCGCTCTGCTTCCTTCTGAAGCCTGTTGCACCTCAGTGCAAAGTGATGCTTTGGTTGGGGGGGGGGCACGGAGCCCTGCCCTGCAACTGCTGCTTCCTTTGCAAAACACTGAAAGGCCGACGCTGCTTTTTGTGGTTTTAACCCCCCCAAGGTCTCCCTCCGACGCCCGTCCAGCTCCTGTATCCCGTCTCCAGGTTCAGCAATGTCAAATCTCTCCAGCACCTTTGCCGTTTTCGGATCAGGCAGTTGGTCCGGATCGATCACATCCCCTGAGCTGCCGCTGCCTAAGTAAGCCAGCATGGAGCTGTGGGTCTGGAGGGGGGGGGGGGGGGTTGGATCCTGCTGCCTCCCCCCCACCCCTCGCTGGGGTCAGGCAGAGCACACAGCTCTCAGCTGGGAGGGGGTAAAGCTGCTTCCTTTTGGGGGTGGCAGGAGGGAGGCACAGCTGAGCACTGAGGGTGCTGCCATGAGGGGGGGGGGGGAGCAGTTCTGGTTCTCCTACAGCTGATGCTCTCCTCCCTCATCCCCCCTTTAAACCCCCCCCCCCCCCCCCCCAGGCCCCTCATCTCCTACATCCGCAAGTTCTACTACTACGACCCGCAGGAGGAGGTTTACCTGTCCTTGAAGGAGGCTCAGCTCATCTCCAGACAGAAGCAGGATGCTGAATCCTCCACGTAGCGAGGCCGCCTCGCCCTCCTTGCCGTCACTGATGGTACGTCGTGCTGCCCCCCACAAATAAAGGGGGGCTGCTTTGCCCTTTGCACCGCTTCCCCTCGGGGTTGGGATCGAGCACTGAGGCTCCGTTGCTTTGTGCTGCTCTCTCATGGCACAGCTGCATGGACTGATCCCTTCTTCGTCTCTTTTCTCCCCCACAACCCCCCCAGGAATTTGGTGATGCCATCCGGTCCCCCCCCAGGTCTGGCTGCAGTGGGGGGATGAGGCCCACGAAGGTGCAGCTTCTGCAGCACCGCTTTGGAGGAGAGAAGAAGGGGTCCCACAGTTCCCAGCCACCGAGCACAGCAGGAGGGGACCCCCACCATGGGGGGGGGGGTGGGGAGGAGGAGGGGGCTGTGAGCTGAGCCCCACGGACTGCGTGCAGAACAAAGAATGTCGTGGCACTATGGAGGACTTTTAAAACAAAAAGGTTTATTTCTTTTTTTTGACATCTTCAGGTTTGTTTTTTTTGGTTTTGGTTGGTTCTTTTTGTTTTGGTTTTTACTTCATCATCAGCTTCCTTGGGAAGCTTTCAAGGGGGCTTTCCAGGAGATGAGCTCCGAGCGCGGCATGGGATCGACCCCATTGGTTTTCTGTTGGGGTTGGGGTGCAGGCAGAGAGCTGTGTGGGGCCAGGATCAGCTCCCCCCCCCCCCTTCTTTCGACCCCCCCCCATGGCATCACCTCCACCCTGGGATGCAGCACAGCCTGGTGCCTCTCAGAGCAGCATTGAGAAGCTGCCCGTTGCGCCCCTGCTCCAAGCGCTGCTGCAAAGGGGGCTCAGCATCGCTCTGCCCCCATCTTCAACATTTGGGGGGGGGATTTAAAAAGGATTTGGCTTCCAGGTGACCCCAAGGATCTTCATAACCTGCTGAAATACCTCATTGCCTGCAGTGCGCTGTGCTGGGGGGGCATTGAGGCTGATGGGTGCTGCTGCTCCTCTGCACCCCCCTCCACACTGCAGCTCATCCTGGGATGCAGCAGCTGCCCTGAGCTGCTTTTTTGGGGGGCAGAAAGAAGGAAAAAGAGTCATTTTCACCCCACGCTGTGCTGGGGGGCCCCATAGCTCTGCACTGCTGTGGGGGGGGGGTCCTGTTGGGAACCCCCATAGGCAGCAGCTTTGGGGGGGGAGGAGGGATGAGCCACAGGAGTGCAGCTTTGCCTCATTTCCTTCTGTTTTATTTTTTTTTATATATGTTTTTTTTTTATGTGTGTGTGCTTAATTTATTAAAATAGGCGCCGTATAATTTATTTTCGTAAAGTATATTAAAGAAAAAAAAAACATAATGACTTAAATGGGTAAAAAGAGAAACCCAAGCAGCCTTGGGGGCCCCTCTGTCGGATGGAGAAATGATGGGGTGGGGGTGGGGGGGCTGTATTTTCTTCTTGTTACAACGCAACAGATGCACTTTGGGTGCGTTTGGTTATTTTGGGGAGGGGGGGAGGGCTTGTACCATGGGGTCCTGTCTGTATATATTGTATTCATAGGCATGTTTGGGGGGGGGGGGGGGGGGGCGGTGAGGTGAGTGATGCTGTGGGTTTTTGGGGCAGCTGTGTGCAGTTCTTTTGTATGTTGTTATTGGGGGGGGGGGGGGTTGAGGTTTGTGTTTGTAATTCCTTTTTATTGTCGTTTGACAGATGGATTTTTGTTGGGTTTTCTTTTTTTGGGGGGGGGGGGGGAGGGGGAGAGAGTCTGGGGGTTTGGAATAAAGTGATGGAAATGGTG